>NC_041339.1:762500-1062500 GCF_004354835.1 Perca flavescens
CTGTGAGCCGGGAACAGGGCACCGGGAACAGGGCACCGCAAGGTGAAGGTCCTTTCAGAGACTGTGGCAGTTCAGTTTAGCCGACAAAAGGTGAGCGTCATGTGGCAACAACAGTTAAGTTTAGGCACCAAAATGACTATTTCAAATTTGAAAAAAATTGGGGTTTGGATTAAACCACTCCTGGGACACAAACACGCGTTTCCTGGGTGAAAGTCTTGTGTTTTCCCCAGGACAGGAACTCCGCTCCCCGGCTTGAAAGGCCTGTGTTTTAGGACCCACCCATCCACCCCGACCTCCTCCCTATGCGGCCAGATTGTTCTTTTACATTAGCAGTTAAAGTGATGTACACAGCAATAAATACATGGAATACAACTATATGTAAGTGGTTAATGACAACAGCCTGCTTTGCACCTGTCAGTTTGGAATAATACATCTATTGGCTCATATGAGTAGATTGACTTATACTTTGTAACCGTGCAGCACACATTCCTGTCTGGTGTGCACACTGTATTCTCATCAGAAGTCATTTCAACTCCAAACGCAGGTCAGACTGTGTGACCGGGATACTGTTTATAGTTACTGCTGTGCCTACAACCATGTTGTTGGAAGACATGGTGTTCGGTGGGGGTCCACGCAGGCTCTGGTTACTGAATGTTTAAATGTCAGTCCACTTGACCTGATCTTTGAGGTCAGTGATGGAAAGTGGATCTCCTTATATTTCAATGTCTCTTGCCAACACATCAGAAAGCTTCCTCCCAGTCACTGCTTCAGGCTTAAAACAGAGCTGCGACAAATCTCAAATGCAAATATAGCCACCAGCGACAAGAAAAACAAATTAGGCCCATTATATAACTATTATGTTTAAATGATCAATGGTCAAAACAATGGACATTTTGTGAAATATGTACCTTGCAATTATGGAAATAATTGGTTTAAAGTTATGTTAGTTATTTTTGTGGTATCTGCTGGAGTTGCTCCCCCCGCGACCCGACACCAGATAAGCGGACAAAGATGGATGGATGGATGGATGGATATTTGTGGGTATTTTGTTGTCATTATGTTTATGGCCGGATAGAGTGTGTATTGGTCATCAGAAATTTCTAAAATGTCACCAGGGTATGGGAGTTATGATCTTATCGAAGGGTATTAATAGAATGTTTTTCATTGTAAAGCCATTTTTGAGTACTGCTCAATTAATAAAGGATTACATATTAATTGAGTTTTTTTAATTATTCACTAGTTCACTAGTTAATGACAAACTCCTAGAGTAAATTACAGAATTAACCACATTGAGTGTTAAATGAAACCCAACAGCTGTACAAATGAAAGGTACACTGTTTTTGATCACTAGTAGGGCTTTAGATGTTTTGATCTGGGGGTCTCGAGAAAACTCTGCAAGGCACCTTAAAATAGCATGTCATATCGTGTAATGAACACACCTTGTTCCTTAAATTCCATTCATTTGGCAGTTTAGAGAAGTCCCATTTAGAGGATGGGACCATATGTGCTGGATTATTGCTGGCCTTTCTTACAGAGGACATTAAGGAACGTTAAGGAAGGTCTGACCTTTGATCCTGCATTGTATATGCTAGTGTACTGCTAAAATTTAATGATTTTTTTAAATTCTCTAATGCTCTTCTTTTATGTGCATTAGTTTATGTGGTAGGTAGTAAGCAATAATTCCTCTTAAAAGTACACTATCGTCGCGGTGGAAAAACTCACATGTTCTCCTAAGGCACCAGTTTTAATAAGTGGTTACTGGGGAGTGTATGACCATCTTAGTGCTAACGTGAGGTCATACATCTCTGGAGAGGCAGAGATAAAAAGAGATATACATTTAAAAGAAATTGACTAAATTATGGATTTTGAACTTCACTTCATTCACAGTGATTCTAAACAACAATAATATCTACCCCCCTAATTATTATTATAATTATTACAAAAACTTAACAAAGTAATATGATTTGAAATTAAATAAACACTAGGTAGCCACTTGTTAATGTTGGTTTTACTCCGAAATAAAGGGCTGTGTTGTCTTCTCATGTTGTTTTTTTTTGCGCGTTTGTTGATTGGCCGGTTCCTACGGCCAGTGGTAACCGTCAGTAGATCAGAAGTGTTTGTCACATAACCGCTCATAAATAATAGGCCCTGCCACCCTCCTCTCCGCTGGCCCCCTCTGAGATGAACAGCATGGCTGGTAAATAACTGGCCGGATCAATACCTGTCATTGCAGTTCAGTGAGCCCCGGCAATCTAAAAATGTCTGAGCAGTTTTTTTATTTTCTCATTTTCAGCCTCTCCTTACCGGCCTGTAGTGAAGAGATGCAGATGTAGCAGTACTGAGATTATTCTGCAGCTTTAAATGTGTTTAATGAAATGAAACTGTGGCACGCTGGGTGACCGATTTAATGACCTCGCTGCATTCACTCCAAGTCACATGACTACAACAAATTAATCTATGTAGTAGCTGTATTTTGACAATGTTGCTAACACATTTAAATGTGTAAAATCTTTAATTATATGAAGTTCTTTTTGTGATAGTGTGAAAAAAGTTATATGAGTCATCATCATCAGGGGTCTTTTTTAAGACAAGGACCCCTGAACTGAGAGAGAGACGGATCAGGGACCCCCTACTACATATATTGTATTGTATATGTGGGCGACTTTATATTTATATATACCTTTTTAGTGCATAGAATAGCTATTAAAATAAAAACAATTAAAACTGTTGATGATTTTATAAATCATGTTTTAATGTTAAATGTGATCTTTAGGAATAACTGCATCTGTGGATGACTACCTTACCTATAGGCCAGTAAGCCTATCATCAGTGTGTTTTTTCACAAATAGACTGATTCATATTTGCTAATAAAGATATGTTGGATTCATGTTAAGACATCAAAATATTTGAGAAAACTTGAAAAAAAAATGCAGTAACTCTGAGGACCCCCTAAGGGTCCCGGACCCCCTGTTGAAGATCTCGGAGTTCAGGGTTTTCCCTACCATTATAAGGTTTAGGTGCAGCACCCGAGCCGTTTTGGGAAGCAACTTAGCAGAATAAATGTAACTAAAGGCGTTTTTTTACATGGTACCTGCTCGGCCTGGCTCGGCTCGGCTCCACTCGGCCCCGGTGCCCCGTCCTCCTTTTTCCATTGCAGATTTAGTACCGCCTCATGCGTGAGGTGAGCACGGCTGGTTGTCATAGCGCCACTGCAAGAAACTGCCGTGACCTAACACGACACGCACACAGAACGTGGAAGGTGTGTGGTTTTTGATTCTCGGCATGTTGCTGTTGCTACAGCCAGAAGACAGTAGTAGTAGTTTTTAAAGAAGTTGGAAGCAGCAAAAAAAAAAAACAGCTGGCTAAACTATTTTAACACGGCGGGTTTGTTCAGGACACCCCGTCTGTCGCTAGCAATGATGACGCAGTGATTAGTGACGAATCCAACAACCCCAAAGAAAACAGAAATGACCAAATAGAGACACAACACGATAACAAAGAGACACAAAGGCTACGTTCACACCGCAAGTCTTAATGCCTGATTCTGATTTTTTGCTCGGATCCGATTTTTTGTTTGGCTGTTCACATTACCTTTTAAAATGTGGCCTATATCAGATTTCAGTGTGAACTGTTTGCAGTATTGAACTGACCTGCATGCGCAAAAGAACAATACCAATGACATCAGACGCAGCAGCTGTTGCACTAAAGTTAGGGAGGTTAGTTAGGGAAATAAGCATTTTCACTTTTATTTCAAAACGTTTGTGTAATGGCAGCCATAACATTAATGAGCAGGTGCTGAGGAGGAGAAGAATGAAGAGAGAGAGACAAATTGGATATTTTGGCCTATAAAATAAATAAATAAAATAAATGTAAATTCACTACAGAGGTGTGTGTGTGTGTGTGTGTGTGTGTGTGTGTGTGTGTGTGTGTGTGTGTGTGTGTGTGTGTGTGTGTGTGTGTGTGTGTGTGTGTGTGTGTGTGTGTGTGTGTGTGTGTGTGTGTGTGTGTGTGTGAGTGACTGGACGACCAATTTGCACGTCAGGACGTTACGGGCCTCCACCAGAGTTTCCTCTGGCTTCGTCCTGCCCACCCTACCATCTCTCGGGTCCTATCGCACGCGCTCACGCTCCACCTCCCTCACGGTGCGGGCGAGACGGGCCGGTGGTGTGAGGTGATCCCGAGGGGCTGGGATCCCACCTCAGCCGCCCCGCGCCGGCCCTCACTCCGCGGGGCGATCCTCTGACTTTCGCGTGTCCTTGTGGTCGGTGTTTCAAGACGGTTTGGGTGGGTTGCCGACTTCGCCGCAGACCCCAGACGCCTTTTATGTGAGCTGATCCCCGCCCTGGCGAAGCGGTGGGGGTGCACTGAGGAAAGTCCGCCCTGGCTGACAGCCGCACCGGGAGCAGCGGGGAGAGGGGGCGCAGCGAGGGTTATTGAGGTAAAAGTCACATCAAATCCGCCTTGGCTGTTAACACTGCGGCCGCATTGAAAATAATCGGATCTGGGTCTGATTCAGGACCACATATGGAAGTGGCCTGAATCTGATCTGAAAAAATCAGATCTAGGCTTTGGGCCACTTTGGCCTGCAGTCTGAACGTAGCCAACATGTATGTAGAAATTGCTTTTTTAAATTAAAAACATCACATTTTCTTGAGGAAGGACGCCTAACCCTCCCCGCCAAATACGTGCGCTTAAGTCATCCACAAAGCCAGGGAAAACACTGGACTTAAATAATTCATTTAATTTTGATCACTGTAAATAGCCCTGGTCACCTGAGTGACACTGTGTGACTAATGTGTTAGTCTAATGTGCTAATGTACGTCATGTGTCTACATGAAGGTACAGTATACTGTATATGGTTTTCTTGGTTCAGTCAGACACCAGGCAGCCAGAAGCAGCTGCATAAACAGTGGCCCCTGCTGTCTCCTTGTGGACATGGTCCCCCTGTCTGTTCAACACCTCTCTGTGTCCCACTTGTCTTGCACAAACACAAGTTTTCTCCGTTTTTGTTTTTGACTGATGCTGAAACTAGATTCCTCTCTGCCCTCCTAACATCCTCTGTCCACAAAAGGACTCTTTTATCCGCCCCCTGGCTCTGAGTCCATGAAACGTGTGCACTTTCTAAAAAAATGTTTTTCTCTCATCAAGGAAGCCTCCCTCAGCGGATCAGGCTTTGTGTATTGTTGGCCCCAGCATTTTAGTGGTAGCGTTTGGTCAAATGATATCCTTCAGGGTGTCATTCAGATAACCCATGTAGTTGTTAAGGTGGAAACGGAGAAGGATATATCATGGTTTGTCAGGAGGAAAAATTACACAGGAGATGGACGACACCGTGTATTACAAAAGGGAAGTGCAGGTTGCCAATACATCGATTTGAAGGCATAACCTGTATGACTCATCATTATGTCCACCACATGTTTAAATATAGATCCCTGCTACCACATGAGGAAACGGCAGGGAAATACTTTGAGCTCTAACCCAAACCAGGGAAACCTGCATCCTGTGTAATCTGGTGTTTTGCTACATTCATGGGATTGTAATGGTATACAAAGAGACGCCAAATACGTTTTATCTCCATCCCAACAATTTGTGCAATCATTTGTTGTTGCTGTTGGGATTTTTTTTCTTTCTTTCACATTGCTTGTGGCTCCCCTCTCTACACTCTCAGATTTTCAAATATCTGTTTGCAGGGGGATGTGTCAGTTCCGAACAGATGACCTAGTTTTTACACACGCACAGTCTTACAAACATTGAAAGGCCCCTCTACATACATTACATTCCTGCGAACACTCTGAAATGCATCACTTTCATATGAATTCAGTTTACAGCAAAGATTTGAATGGCTGCGGAAAATGTCAATTATGGAATTGGTTAATTTTTAATTATCGTTGGCTGTGTTGTACACAGCTGCTCTACAGTTGACTGTTATTTTTTTTAGTCTGCGTTTAATTGGAGCTGAAACAGCATGACCTATTTTGTTTGGAGAGAATGTATACTTTATCTGTGCCTCCTCAGAAGGTGGCCTTGAGCTTAATTTGCAGCGCTGTGATCGTTCTTTCTCAAAGTGTAATGCATTACCGATTACTCATAACCTCTTTAACATCACACGCAGCACATTCATCAACTGGATTACATAAGGCCACTGACATGTGATTGCTTTGGCAGACTTAACAAATGCTTCAATTAAACATGCAGCTGCCAGAAAAATGACAAAGCAACTTTCCCTCAAATATTATTTTTGTCCGGCAAACCGCTTTTATTTGAAGTGGAATACCTGCCACATCCTCGCTCTAATCCAAACCGAGCTGTCCTTTTGTACTATAATGAATACAACTCTCATTTCTGTCCGGTCATTCTTAAAAGACTGACTCTCAGTAATGACGTGCTCTCCCAGGTTTCTATTAAAATGCCCTGCTCTGGCTTTCAGAGTCTTAGGGTTAAGGTTAGGGTTAATGGGTCTCTGCAGTATGATATCAGATAAAGCTATCCACTATGAAATTGATGGCTCTTAGTAAACACATTTTCTTTACAAAAAAAACACACACACATCTGTTTGGTGTTTAACCCATTGATTCCAGACACACAACATGCTGTAGCCCCCCTCTCTTCAAAACACCCACCAACACACACACACAAACACACACACTAACTCACTGGACGGATAGCGGGACTGATCCAGCAATCCTTTCATTGTTTTGGTAAAACAGAGACGCCTAAGCTGCTATAATCACTCATTTAGTGTTGTGGCAACAAATGCTTTTTTTAGATATTCCAATATAAAATTCCAATCCCTCATGAACCCTAACTAATGCAATGGTCCATTTGCTGTTATTATTATTATTATTATTATTATTATTTTAATAAGCCATTTCCCTTTCAAATGCTCTGTGTCCATTTCAAATGATAGCTTTGTGATTTAGGGAGAGACAAAAAGCCAGCATGTCAGATTGAGAGCTCTTTTAAAAGCCTGAGTTAAAGCTGCAGCTCCATTGACACTAAGGAGCATTTTGTTTTGTAAAGTCCATCATCATTTTAATCTGTGGATAAATATGTCTTTGAGTGATTATTTCTTTCTTTAGTTTGTGCTGATCGTGCAGGAAATGTTAAGCTATTGTAAAAGGTAAGACAATTGCCTTTTTGTTTTAAGGTGCAGTATTTGGTTTACAGTAAGTAAAACAAAAGCAACACACAGCTGATGGATGACTGCAGGTTTAGAGACGCAGATTAGTGTTGTTTAGCAGCTGTCTTTCATTGGGCTCTCTCTACAGAGCTTGTACTTTTCCCCTTCTGGTTATCACTTCCCGCTCAGTGGGTAGTGCTGTTTATGCAGTGGCTCTCAATCTCATTGTCGTCACACGTTGCTTTTGAACTATGCAAAAAAAAAAAAAAGCACTGGCCTAAATATGAGGATACAGCTTATGATTCCTCAAAAGGTCAACTGACATTTGAATTCTCCCTTTTTTGACTAGACCATAATCTGGGTTAAATTGCATCCTGGTTTCCTTCACTTGCTTCCCTCCCTCGCGTCTTAGTCCGTCCCACCGAGGAAGCATGGGAGAGAAATAATCAATCAATCATTCAAATTTTATTTAAATCACCATTAAGCATGGTCTCGGTTCACTTTACAATTAAAGGAACACAGAAATAGAAGACAAACAATTGATCTCTATTAAAGCAGTAATAATAAACTATACAAAAGTGAAAAAGGTTTGTTTGTGAAGGACGCAGAGAGGATGGTGTGTTGTTGTTGGCTGTAGTTTAATGTACGGTGGCCCTGAAGTGCAAACCACGGCAGCAAATTGCACAACGTGACAGCAAATTGCACAATGTGACAGCATTTCACTACAGGAAAGGGTAGGTACATATTGGTCACTGATCCTCATCCTAATTGTCTGTAATTTACAAATGGGTCAGTGTACGTTTTGATATATATTTTTTTTTTCATTTGAACCAAGAATCAAACAGAAATAGCATGTTCAATTTTCATTTCAATTAAAAAACAAATAAATAAAAATGCAGAGCCGTTTTTCCATTTTTGGTTTCGGATTTCAAAAATACATATTCTGTGATATATTGGAATGATATTATATTTTTTCCAACTTCAAATTTTTCCTATCTCAAATTATGTCCCCAAAAGAAAACTTTGTCAACATCTGTTTTATCTAAAAAGATACATTTCTCTGTTTGTTCATTTCACTTCAATTTTATTGCGATTTTAAACATATCACAATATTCTGCGATATATTGCAGTGTATTACCTTTTTTCCAACTGTTTGTTCATTTCACTTAAATTGTATTGCTCCGAAATGTGATTATCAAACAGACAAACTGACCAACACATAAATAATAATAGATCGATACTTGGCGTCTGTGTATCAGTATATTGTGTAACCGTATTGCCATGGAAAATATCACAACACTATGCTGTATTGATTCCCCCCCCACCACCACCACCATGGACTGTAAATAGTTCCAGTTTCCTCTTCACTTGAACTTTGTTCCACCTGCACTAACAAAGGTGTAAGTCAGATGCTCTCCCATTCACTCTCTATCACTGCAGTGGAAGCAGGAAAGACAGAGCCTGAGGTTTGGTTCCTCAGTGGGACACAATGCTGTCAGGGCATCAGGTGAGCACCCCCCCCACCCCCATCCCACTCCACTCCTCACTTAATCAGTTCTGACACAATGCCAATTCCACAGTGGGTGGCGCATACAGCTGTATTTATAGATGTGGCAGTGGGGCAGTGATCCGCTCCCACACTCTGCTTTGTCTGCTCACCTTTCACTGTCATGCTGTATCTGCTAGCACGCAGCAGTGGTCACTTACAGATTATTGTTGCTTTTGATTTGAAGTGGTCTCACATTTAATAACGGTTGGTCAAGTGGATGGCATTTGATGGTGTTTCAGTGGTATTAGAACTGAAAGCAGATGACCTGAAACTATAAGCCTCAACATACTGGTAAAACAGTGGAAAATAGGGGCAGCTGTTAACCCAGTCGCCACTAGATTTAAGCCCTAACTTCAATGAAAGTGCGGCTGGGTGTCCTGAGGGCGTAGGCAAACAATTTACTGAACTGAGCCAGATGTAACTGAAAAATCATGTCTGCAGCACGTATAGCTGGTGTATGATTTCTATTGTTGCCTCTGAAAAGCTGAACAGGAACTGCGACGCAATCATAAAGCATGCAGGGAAGCAATTTCTTTCTCTTATTCAAGTGAAAAATTATTCCGTGCTGTCACAAAAGACTCCCTAACAAGGTGCTTTAAACTCTCTGGCAGTGCATTGCTGCAGGGTGTCAAAGAGTGGATAAGCTATAAATGAAGCTTAAAGTCAAAAGTCTGTTTCTGGTAATAGCAGCATTTCGTTCCCTCTCCAATGTGCTTTTGATGTGGAGCTAAGATTAACGGTGTTAAATCGTCCTCTTCACTGTCTCAAAGAAACAACACAGGCATAATGAGCAGATTGTTGACAACACAAGCACTTCTTTATAGTGTATGAATATTGTAGGGCTGCAACTAACGATTATTTTCATTATTGATTAAGCTGTGAATTATTTTCGCAATTAATTGATTAGTTGATTGGTCTATCAAATGTCAGAAAATGGTGAAAAATGTAGGTCGGTGTGTCCCAAAGCCCAAGATGACGTCCTCAAATATCTTGTTTTGTCCACAACTCAAAGATCTTCAGTTTACTGTCATAGAGAAGTGAATAAACTAGAAGATATTCACATTCAAGAAGCTGGAATCAGAGAATTTTGCCAATTGATTCAATAGTTGAAAACTAGTCTATATCCATGACATTCCGCTTCCGGGTTTGCTCTTGTTCTTCCGGAAATTCCGCTCGGTGTCCCTCTTTTTGGCCGGATGTCTCTTTCTTTGTGTCTGGTGGATTTGTGAGGACTATGGTTAACTGCTCCTCAGATCTCTGCAGGGTAAATCCAGACAGCTAGCTGGACTATCTGTCCAATCGGAGTTTTCTGTTGCACGACTAGAACTACTTTTGAACGTACACATGTTCCACCAAAACAAGTTCCTTCCTGAGACTAGTTAGCAGAGGCACCGTGGCTCCGTCCGGCGCTTAGCACCACCCAAGATGATTCTGATTGGTTTAAAGAAATGCCAATAAACCAGAGCACATTTTTCTTCCTTCCCAGAATGCTGTGTGGACTAGCCCGACCCTCCTCTGCAGCACTGTGGAGTAAGGTCTGGTAATGAGAGACTAGTTGACAACTAATGGATTCATCTTTGCAGCTCTAGAATATTGTACAGACTATTCTTTTTCTGCAGGTAGTTGTCTTAGAATTCAACCCCCTCCATGTACACCTCCGCTGACCATTGTGTATTATTAAAAAAAAAAAAAAAAAAAAAAAAAAAAAAAAGTCTGATGTAAAGATGTAATTTGAGTTGAATATCCAATAACTGAGGAATGTTCCTTTCATCTCTACCTAATCCTCCATTATGTGATGCTGACAGTTTATGGTTGAGTGACTGAGGAGGCGCAAAGGTGCCAAGGAATCCAAGAGCTCAGGTCCAGCTGCTCTCTAGAGACTGCTCCGGCACGGCACAAAGATTTGCACGTCCAACATGTCGATCCCTCAGAGTTAATGAGGCCTTCTGTTTGGGCTTCCATTATCAGCCCGGTGCATCCTGAGCCGGGCCCAGCAAAAGTCATGCATCATAAAGTCCTAGACGCTCCTTGATACGTAGTGGACAGTAATCAGAGCTCTGCATTTCTCACCGTCTATGGAAATAAACTCAGTAGACCATTGCGTGTTTCTTACACCAAACCTACTGTACATTTGCATTACCACCTTTAATTTACTGTTGAAATTAAACCAACTTTATTTATATTCTTGAAACCTTGAGTGATACTTACAATGTGTCAAATTCATGAAGAATTACTGTGCATACAAATGTAGCCGTCAATAATGCCAGTAGACACGATCTGGCATTACTCTTTCATTCTGAATACAAAAACATTATTTCACTCAATCCCCTATTGGCAAATCTGATTCCTTTATGTGACACAGTAAACCTCGGATAAATTAGTACAAAACCAGACCAGTCGCGAAACACCCACCCAGCTCCCAGATGTCACAATTAGGAACACCTCAAAGGTCAGCTCAGATCTCGACCCATGTTACCATATTGAAAATCAAATCTAGTGTA
Source organism: Perca flavescens (assembly GCF_004354835.1). Taxonomy (NCBI): domain Eukaryota; kingdom Metazoa; phylum Chordata; class Actinopteri; order Perciformes; family Percidae; genus Perca; species Perca flavescens. Next base: position 773,671 of record NC_041339.1, read on the forward strand.
AAGATCCAGCCAGCCACAGATCTAGGGATGGCCATCCCAAGTGCTGCTGAATTAAAAAAAAAAAAAAAAAAAAAAAATTCTCAGATGCTTAGCCTCGCAGCACGAAAAAAGTCAAGTTCAGGCCTCCAGGGTGTCTGCAAAGGACACACACCTGTGACGGGATGGGGGGTGGGGGAGCTGTATTCTGCGGCTCTGTTGATGATTGGTAGAAAATGTCAGGCACAACACGTTAGCCCCATACACACCCAGACACAGCAGGCAGATGTCAGAGACTGCATGATAAGAGGGAGGGCACGCTCACAAGGAAAGGAAGGAAGTGGCATCTTCAGAGAGTTATGTCATCCTTGTGAAATATCTTACAGATTAGGCATCAACACCATTCACGCCTCATTTTTTGTTGTTACTCCAAGTACGTCTAAATACCTATCTCCTGACCTGTCACCCAAATATACAAGACTTAAAAAGTTTCTTTTCCTTCTGTTATCATTATTTTCCAAAATACAAGGATTAGTCAGGGTCATCGTTTTTTTTCCCCATGCTTGTATTGCACAGAAGGATCTGCACAACCTTCTGGGCTGCACACCACTGGGGCCTGAGCCAGGGTCAGATATTTCAGACCATCCACTGCATTTTAATTACTGGGAATGTGTGTTGTTAGACCTTGAGAGGGCTTCATCCTGATTTATTGAAGTTAAGTTTTTGTGAATCTTTAACTTGAATGTGGATGTATTCTGTTAAGCAATTCATCACTTTTTCTTTGCCTTTTAAGCAGCATTTGTATGGCATAGACTACAGGGGAAATTCATCAGTGAGATGGAATAAATGCAAGAAGCTGCTGAAATGTTATTTGTTACCTCGGTCGACTTAGCGAATCACAACTATGTTCCTGTGTTCCCGGTTCTTAGGGCAGTGCTCACATGGCCCACCCTGAGGATGAGCTGGAGCGCCTGACCAAGAAGATGCTGTTTGACATGGACAACCCACCATCTGAGGAATATTTTGGTAAGAAAGATAGCTCATCTCATACACACTGTGTTAGCATTAGCTGTGAAGCCACAGTAGGTGTAAACATTGAAATGAATGATCACTGAATTCCATTTAGCTGCTGTGGTTTAACGGTCCTGGTATTGTGTCACACTGTAATGACTTAAGCGTTGGGTATACTCAAGCGCGACACAGTAAGTGGGACGCCAGAGATTGCACGTACGCGCGCTACAAGCATGCACAGAGACGTTTATGCTCAGCGCATTGTTCGTTGCAGTATTCTCCGAAACACCAGAGGGCATACAGACAAAATAATCTGTGAAAAAGCAAGAAGTAGTAGAGGAAGGCTTGTATCATGTGACAGTGTTGTTGTCATTACTTAGAATACCTCATGGGGGCAGCAGAAACTACACACTATAGCTTTAAATAAATTGATTGATACAGCCACTAAGAGCTTTGGCAATTGCTGATTAAAAAAAAAAGTACATAAAATGAAATAAATTAAAACAAAATGGGTTTTTAATTCCTGTCTGAGCCTACAAGTTTAGACACTAGCTTTTCAGCATTATGTTTGCGTTTGTTTAGCTAACTAGTCACAGATCAACAGCAGTAAATGCATGTTAGATAATAGACCAAATCAATGAGAGATAGCATTATCTTTTTCATATTAGCAGAGCCTCAGCCTACAGTATTGTCCAAATCTCAATTTTGTTTTTATTTATTTTAACAGTTATTTAACCAGGAAGTCTTTTGAGATACATGGCATCTTTTACAAGAGAGACTGGTCAGAAATGGCTGCTTAGAGTAGTTAACACAGTCGCATGAAAAAGAAAAATGCTCACAATATTTATATCCTAGCTTAATTTTTATATTAATTTAATATTAAACATTGCAGGTGGTGCTAAGTGGAGCGTCTGTCATAGTGTGATTGGTCATGTCGGTGGCATTGATTTATAATTTCCCACGAAGCTGATTAAACTTCTCATCTCCAATCCTATCTGTGAGAAGTGGCGCTGTCCTGAGTTGAAATCTAGCTTACTTTACGGCGTGTGTGTTGTCCAGGTAGGGAATGGGTCCTTACCCCAAGTGAAGGAGTTCAAGTACCTTGGGGTTTTGTTCGCGAGTGAGGGGACAATGGAGCGGGAGATTGGTCAGAGAATCGGCGCAGCGGGTGCGGTATTACATTCAATCTATCGCACCGCCAGACGAAAAGAGAGCTGAGCCAGAAGGCAAAGCTCTCGATCTACCGGGTCAGTTTTCGCTCCTACCCTCACCTATGGTCATGAAGGCTGGGTCATGACCGAAAGAACGAGATCCAGGGTACAAGCGGCCGAAATGGGTTTCCTCAGGAGGGTGGCTGGCGTCTCCCTTAGAGATAGGGTGAGAAGCTCAGTCATCCGTAAGGAGCTCGGAGTAGAGCCGTTACTCCTTTGCGTCGAAAGGAGCCAGTTGAGGTGGTTCGGGCATCTGGTAAGGATGCCCCCTGGGCGCCTCCCTAGGGAGGTGTTCCAGGCACGTCCAGCTGGGAGGAGGCCTCGGGGAAGACCCAGGACTAGGTGGAGGGATTATATCTCCAACCTGGCCTGGGAACGCCGGATCCCCCAGTCGGAGCTGGTTAATGTTGCTCGGGAAAGGGAAGTTTGGGGTCCCCTGCTGGAGCTGCTCCCCCCGCGACCCGACACCGGATAAGCGGACGAAGATGGATGGATGGTGTTCGTGTCGGCCGCTGTCCATTTCCTAAGGTTCTGAAATGCAAACATTGTTGACTACTTTTTTTTTTTTAAACTGTGTGCGCGTGTGAGCACCCACGGAGGAAAACATAAATCGGCGCCTGTGCGCGACCTGTTATTTACGGTAGTTTGATTGACTCATATCTCTGACTGGGAACAATACAGAGAGGATTACCAACGGCCGCTGGGGCAGATGAACTAACGCTAGCCTCGTTACTGTAAGGAGGCTACAATTAAACCTTGGGGAGTTAAAAGTCAATAATTATCAGTGCACTCAGCTGTGTAGACCGGCATCAACATGTAGAAAGCGATATTTCAATCTGCTCTGTCTGCTCACTACACTCTTGTCCACCGCGCTGTTTTACGCAAACACAGCTCTACTCTGCAAATAGCTAATTTTTACAAAACAAGCTAAAAGAAAAGCTGTCGGTTTGTAGTCTCTTTTTCTTAGTTTGCAGGGAATCTTGAAATTTGGACAAATTCTTATAAACTTAAGCTGTCTGAAGAAACCATCCTCTCCGCTGGAGCGTAAATATGGATGCATTATTAGACCAAAACAAATACATGTGGCTACTTAATATGCACGTGAATGACGCAATCGTTATGTTCGTGTTCTTCATTCTTGATAATGATGCTGGTTGTGTTATTATTATTTTGCCACAGCATTGTTTCATTGAAAATGAGGCATACAGGACCTGCTTATCAGTCCATTCGTCATTAAAGCCGGGCTTTTCCACAACTTTTCGCTTCAGGATCTTTGACAGTGATATTTTTGTCAACCCATTTTCCACCAATCAGGACTGCATACTAAAACCATGTTTCCATAATAATAATAATATACAATAATAATAATAATTACAAGGTCCTGATTATTACAGATTCCCTGGATATTGCATTTTGATGTGATGTCATAAAAACAATTAATGTCAACATGGCACACTAATAAACAAGAAATTTTGAAAAGGGCACTTCATATCAAAAAGGTTGCCGACCCCTGGTCTGGATCAGCGGAAGTACATTTCCAGGATATTGCCTGACATCCCTTCCACTCTCTGTGTGTTGCCGTTCTCAAACTACGTTCGCTTCAGGAAACAACAACAAACTTGTAGCTAGCAAGCTACACGCTGAAAATGGCAAGTTTAAGGAAATTTTGGATCGTGCAACAAGGCAGGTCTGCTTGGTTCATTCAGGGAATGATTGTAGCGATTTACTAAGAATATGTTTACGGCATTTCCTCTCTAACTGGAACGTTTTGGGACTGATTGGAGTGGATAGTTATGGACAAAGTAAACCTGGAGATACACTGGTAAGAGCTAATGAGGTTTAACCATGTATCAGCTAATTTAAATAGCTCACGTTACTGGATTCTGTCAACAGTTAACTTCAGTTAATATTGGATGTGGAGTTTTCTTTGGCGGGATGCAAATGTTTGTTCGCCACCCAAGACGCTTGTGATTGGTTTTAAAAAATGTAAACAACCTATCCCAGAATGTATGTATGGTGTAGCCAGACCTTACTCCGCCCAGCTGTGGAGATAGGTCTGGCAATGCGACACTATCACAGAGAGAGTGTGGGGGTCTTTATAATCTAACACGCTCTCAGTCACTCATAATGACCTGCTGCTTGTTAGATGTTACTAATTGATTTCTCCCTCCATCTCAGCCTCCTCCTGCTCTCACTTCTTATTGCCATATTGTAATAGGATCACTTTGCGGCAACTGGGCTCCGTGCAGCGCTGTGGAGGAAGGTCTGGCAATGTGAGACTATACTGGGGCCTTCCTTGAGTCATATGCTGATTTTTGGCTTCAGAGCGGGTTCATAGTCTACCAAACAAAAGTATATGATCATTTCTGCTGTTTATTAGCAGTCATCTATCCTCTACTGTGCGTCTCTGACACAACAACAGTCACTTCACAATGTGGCACATTCATAGGTGAGAGCAGCAAAGTGGCTAAAATGATCCCAGCAGTTGTGAAAACATTAGCACAGGTAGTATGATCTCATTAGGAGCTCTCACTATGTCACCTTTCACTGTGACGTTTTGTGTGACTGAAAGGAAGAACAAACAGAGTGGAGAAATGTGTCCAAAACTACTGCTTGTACTACAAAACCATGCCACATTTAGAAATAAAACAATGTGGGATAGTGGGTTAATAGAATAAAAACTGGCATAAGGTTTCCTAGATTAGCCCACCTAGTGACCCACAAAGTTAGTTTTGTATCACAAATGTTGTTAGAAAAATGCTGCAGGTGTGTATGATACAGACCAGGTTAACCTAGTATTCTTGGTACTTCTTATCTGTTGATTTCCAAGTGTAGACACAGCAGCATATCTCCCAGTCTGGGAAGCAGTCCTCAAGGTAGAGTGTCAAAACTAGATCAGTGTGATCAAAGGATAAGGCTCGGGGTATAATGAGAATGAGAGATAAAGGCTTTGGACAGATGAAACATTCAGATTTTGATAAAACTCTCTTGTTTGATTGTCCAGCTGTATTTTTTTTTTTACAGTATTTCTCTCCAATTAGTTTTTTCTCTGTAGCACGTAATATTTAATTTTGTTCTCATTTGAATATATATATATATATATATATATATATATATATATATATATATATATATATATATATATATATATATATATATATATATATATATATATATAACTGCCAGGATTAAATAAAATACCAATTTCAATACTATTTTGCAAAATAGGTTTCAAAACAGAAGGATTCTGTGCATTTCTATTTCATTTCTATTTTTCCGCCCTCTGTACCCTCTGTTGCCAGCGAGTGCCATCCCCTCTGCTGCGCTCTTCTCTAGCCTTTAATCCCCTTTGCCCTGGAATTAATTCCCATGCCCATTAGATACCTAACTCAATACATTCAATAGGACTCTGGAGCAGGCTTTATAGCAGCACATAATCACACAGCACACTATGATAGCATGTGTAGGTGTATTATAGCTACAGGGACACGTATTTAACCGGTATTAAGGGTTGTTCGTCTTCACATTGGTGCACACTGACGTAAAGACGTTAATTGGTCCACATTAGACATAGGTCAAATGGATCTGCTGGCTTAAGCCAAGTGTAGTCATTTCACAGAGGAATGGCCCTCAAAACCTTGTTGGCCTCATTTTTGGGTGAATGTGTATACGAAGCAGCCCTGGCTTGAACTCTTTGAATACTGCCATACCATGCATGCAGATGCCACTATTTGCCAACTTTAAGGCTGACGGCTTGCGAAACAAGGACATGGGAGTTGAGAAATGGGTCATATGTGAGCTGAGGTAGCCAGAACAAGTTAGGGATAGCGTGTGCGTCCCCAGCTGACAACGGCTGGCTGTTACCGGAGTGAAGGGGAGGGAGGGGGGGAGGGAGGGAGGGAGGGAGGGAGGGAGGCAGTTAGGGAGCGTGCATGGATGGCGGGAGAGAGGGGGGTCATCTTGTGGTTAAACAAGGCAACAGCTGAATTGACTAAGAGAAGGAGGATGAGGGCAGGAGCCTAAGACCGAGGTGACTGCAGGGACTCATTAGGAGAGAGTTCAAGCACAGGCACACGCTGCTCTGCAAATCCACAGAGCCCCCGCTGAGTAATGTACACACAGTGTAGCCACCACAGTAACGTTAAAAAGGACTTTTTAGTCTGCCATGTTCTTGACTGTATATCCAGGGCTGGGGGATAATCAGTCCCAGAGCATGAGCCTTTTTGTAATTACAAAGAATCTAATGACACACAAGCCTATTCTATCTTTTTTTTGGGGTGGGGTACAGGGGGAAGAGGGCTAGCAGTTGTTGAAACCCTAAGGCTAGTAATTAACAAGATTAATCAAAGTGGGGCTGCGATCTGTAGCGCGCTACCGGACTGGATCATTGTCTTCCTATAACAAAGTTTTATTGGTGTCACTAATGTCTTTGATGAGCTTCTAATCTAAAAGCGCTGTAGTGGGTTTTCATTGGTCCAGAGGGGGTTAATTGAATTGAATTAACATTACACTTTGGCTCTGTGATGTCACATGGAAACTTTTCAGTAGACTCTGTGGAGCTTCATCTGTACTTACACAACATTATCATGCTTCTTTTTTTTTTATAGCAACTTCAAACCAGCAAATTAAACCAGTCACAGCATTGAAGACTTTTTCTTGGCAAAACAGTCCAACAAAAAGCAGCCGTTCTCAAACTGTAAAAAACCTGAAAATGATGCACTATAAAAGAACGGCTTTTCTTGCGAGAAACCCAGTTAGCAAGCCAGAAATTCCTCCTATGATTGAAGCTTCTTTGAAAAGCAACTGATTAGTCCTGATTTAGAGTTCCAGATTAGATTTGAGTAATCTGAAAGAGCCTTTTCTCCAAATGTCATCATCCGTCATATTTAATCCACTTAGGTTGTGCGTAGGTGTACTGTGTTTGTGGAAATCTAATAAGACACAGCTACTCAGCTCGCAGTACAGATGCCTCGGCATTTGTGTATCAGAGGAACTTACAATATTTTGTCATCACTACATTTCTGTCAACCAAAAACCAGGACATAAAGCTAAATAATTGAAAGGAATTTGATGCTTTGCATTATTTACAATTAATGATGATGGTACTTATGCAGTGTAATTCATTCTGCTGTAGAGAATCTGTTTTTATTTCTCCTTTAATACCAAAATGAGAATTGCGAAGTCCTCAATGCAATCCCAGACTTTAAGTATTCCACCGTATAGAATTAAGAAAGATGTGAAATTTTAATATCCAATCAATATTTATGCTTTTTTTTTTCAGTGAGATTTTTGAGCAGTGGCATAAATGTTTTTGTAATGTTATTATCAGATGGTAAAGTGATAGTCACTGGAAATAAGCAGGGAGATTCATTTGGGCATAGTGTACTCGGCACAGGACTCTGAGCTGTCGGGAAAGCCTTTTCCTCCTGGTTTGAGCTAGCCTTTGTTTTATGATAAGAGCTGAGAAGAAAAGGCAGGCGTTTGCCATTTTCCCTCATAATGTCAGCTGGAGGAGCCCTCATAATTTATAAGACAACTCACATGAAATGTTCATAAAGGATTTTGGAAGAGATACAAATGGCGGTGTTGCTCCAGTAACAGTACAGGCCAGAGGAGTCAGAACAGATCAGCTAAGGTAAGTGGGTCAGAAAGAAGTTTAGGTTCACACAGTGCGCTCATGTGGAGCTGCCTCTTGTTTCTTTATAACACAACTGAGCATCATAACTTAATGTATTAATAGGCTTCCAGTTTAGACAGCTTTGTGCATGTTCTAAGATACTCTGGTGGAATTCATTTACATATTACTGAGGTCGCCCTCAGCAACCTCTTAGGAGTTTGCTTTTAGATGTGCCTCTACATGTCATAACAAGTGGAATGTGTGTCAAGTAAAAGCTTTCTGCTTCCCCCCACCTTCCCCCCCACCCCATAACCCCGCTTCCCCACCACGCTCCACCTCCACAGTCTCCAAATGCCTTTGGCCAACCATCTCCCCCAAAACAGCTAACTGTTTCTATTTAGTGCATGAAGGTGCATCTTTAAGGTTCATTTTAATGTTCGTTTGGTGTGTATATGGGGGAAAAGCAAAAGCTCTTGGAAACATGCAGGTACAATATGAAAATACTTTTAGATTTATAGACATTTTCATACAAGAAGATGCCGCTCAATGTACTTAAAATTGTGAAAAAAGGTTTTCATTAAATCAAACCGTGTTTTTGGTACTATTTACTGTATGTTTGGTATGTTTTAATAGAAATCGCTGTTCAATATATTTACATCCTTTAATTACCTCTCTATAAACAGTAGCAGTTTTCATTGTTAGTTGCAGGAACATTTGCACCCCACTAAAGAAAAGTATTATTTAGTATTAAATGAAGTTAACTGATGTGGCCGGTTAGCTCAGTTGGTAGAGCAGGCACACGTATATATATATTATTATTGACGCAGAAAGTCAAGCATTCGAGTCCAACCTGTGACGATTTCCTGCATGTCTTCCCCCTCCCTCTCCCCTTTCATATCTGAGCTGTCCTATCATTAAAGGCAACAATGCACCTACAAAATCTTAAAAAAAATTAAGTTAACTGGTCGGGCAAATCACAACCGTTTATCTCATACATGTATGTATGTGGCGGGTTTCAAACGATGACTTGCGGAGCCTATTGGTTATTGAAAATACGTGACTGGTTTAGATTTGTAGTGATTAGTTGTAGTTTTATTTGTGATGGTACTTTTATTAGTGATTGATTATGTGTTAGTTTTTTTTAATAGATGTCATGTTATTGCACTAGCACTTTATGATGGAAAAAAAACTGGCACCTTAATTATGGAATGTAGGGCTTTTAACTATTTTAAATTATGTGACTTTATGGTTTTAGTCCATGTGCTTATTTTTCAGTGCCCCCACTTCATGTGGATCTCCTTCTTTTGTTGTCTTTTGTTGTGCTGTGTGCCTAATTGTCTTGCATGTATGCCTTGCTGCACCACAAATTGCCCCTTAGGGACAATATCAATAAAGTTGAAGTTGATGATGCCATTTTTTGGCTTGTGCCGTGCACGCTACAGCAACATAAACCTAGCTTAGTAAAGCAGAGCGCCGTTTAGGCATTTATGAAAACAACCAGAAGATGAATGCAGCTACTATGGTACCTTCTGTTGAAGTACGTTTTAAAATTGCTCGTTCTCAGACATATTGATGCTCCACCGTCCCAGCTGATCTCGGCACGCTGTCCGTCGTTCAGTAGCCTCACTTTTTCAGACCTTCTGCGTAGGAGGGTCTGGTTAGTCCACACAGCATTCCAGGATGAGAGAGAAACGTGCTCTGGTTTATTGGCATTTCTTTAAACCAATCACAATCATCTTGGGTGGTGCTAAGCTCCAGACGGAGCCACGGTGCCTCTGCTAAACAGTTTCAGGAAGGAACTTGTTTTGGTGGAACATGTGTACGTTCAAAAGTAGTTTTAGTCGTGCAACAGAAAACTCTGATTGGACAGATAGTCTAGCTAGCTGTTAGGCAGACAGACAGACAGACAGACAGATAGACAGACAGATAGTCTAGCTAGCTGTCTGGATTTACCCTGCAGAGATCTGAGGAGCAGTTAACCATAGTCCTCACAAATCCACCGGATGTTAGAACGCCAACACAAAGGAAGAGGAAGGGGACGGGACATCCGGCCAAAAAGAGCGTGATCCTGCGGAATTTCTGGCAACTTCGGAGCAATCCTGGAAATGAAACGTTGTGGATGTAGACTATTCGTTCACTAGTCACATATTCAGTTGCTCTGATTGGTTGTATAGTTGGTCTATCGTATGTCCGCAGGCATTTGCCGTTGATAACACCCCATGGAGGTTCCAGACTAACTCATGTTTGCCATTTGTTCCAGCGATGTCAGGCTTATTAAACCCTGCTTGGAGAATAGATTAGTTTTTTTCCTTTATGATCACAATATATATATATATATATATATATATATATATATATATATATATATATATATATATATATATATATATATATATATATCAGTGGCAAAGTGTTGCGGCCTTGTCGTACTGCGCTGTACTTTGTGTGAATACTGTATGTATGTTGCAGCAATCACTATGAGACAAAAGAGCATAATGCTGCTAGAACGAGGTCAGCGACCACCCAGGGGGCGGAGGGGGGGGGCATCATATGTGTCAGTCTGGTGACATGGCAACTAGTATAAATCCCATGCATCACTATACCACCTACAGTGGATTATAATGTATGACTGCAAAAGACAAGATTATACAACACAATAGCCACGGATGATCCACCAGAGCTGCCTTTAGAAGAGAGATGCTGTTTGTATGTCAGTGTGAGGCTGCCGATTTGACTTCCAAGACCCTTTATTCTCATGTAAATAATGTTGCTTTGATTGTAAATCTACCAATATGTCAGATTGAAGAAATACATAGAGATACAATAACCCCCAGCTTTTCTGTTTAAACTGCCTTTAATTCTTTTTCTCTTTTCTTCTTTATTCTTTGATGAATTAGATTTTAGCAGTTTTTCTGCTATGTCATCATCTTGCTTGTTATTGGTCCCATGGTGTTTTCAACACTTCATTATATTGGTTTCTTCTTTTTTTGAGCAGTGGGGGCAGTTTCATAAAACATAAAGTTGTTTTCTTTTCAGCATAGTTTATGGGTCCTCTTTGCCTTTTCTGTTCTCTCATTATCTTGTCCCAGCACTGCAGCTGACCTCGCAATGCTGCTTTCTAGTTTCTCAGCTGATGCAGTGTGCCAGCATGGGGCTTCTCTTCCCAGCGACAGAGGCCCGCTTTTTGGCAGCAGTTCACGCGAGGTGACCACCATCCCCCCCTTCCCCCCTGCTCTCCCTCCCTCCCCTCCCCTTTCTCCCCCGCCAGGCTCGCGCTTGCTATCCTGCCTCGTTGAGACAGCTCCACTGAGGCTTGCAAGATCAGCTGCCGTGCGAGCCCAGCTGAGGCTTCGGGGCACTCACGTTGCTAGATTTCATTTGTGAGTGAGCGTTTGACCTCAGGAATGAGTAGACATCGGCATGCCCATGCACGCAAACGCAGACATAGTTACAAGCACACGGGTGCGCACGGATAAACAGCATATAAACACACAGACACAGGCTTTGAACTCGCAGCTTGCCCACATATTGTGCTGCGCACACACTCACCTGTTCCCTGCCTTTCCTCCTCTTTCTCTCTCTCTCTCTCTCTCTCTCTCTCTCTCTCTCTCTCTCTCTCTCTCTCTCTCTCTCTCTCTCTAACCCACCCCATTCGCCAGCCCCGCTCACTCCCTGGCACCCCTCCATGTCGCTCCTGCCAACCTGCTTCCAAAACATGTAACCTACACTCAGTCCCCCTTGCTCTGCCGCCGCGGGCCCTGACAGGCCGAGCAGTAATGCTCAGTGGCACAGGCTCGCCTATCCTCCATCCTCCACCATCGCCGCAGCAGTTCTGCAGATTGCTATTTGCTGACATTGGGAATGAGATTAAAGGCAGGGGTTAGGAAAGAGGCATTCAGAGATTGAAATGCAGCGATGACAGCTATTTCTCTTGTCATACTAAGGCAACTGAAGGCCACAGCATTGTCAGGCTACACGGAGGGCAATCTAAAGCAACAAAGTAGATTAACCTAGAGGGGAAAGAGATGAAACAGTGCACAAATCGTGGCCTCTGGCAGTTCACTAGCTGGCACTTCCACTCCTAATGTGTTCGACAGACTTATTTTCTGCTGTTAACCACTCGCTGACCTATTGTTTATCTCTTTAATTAAGTGTGAGGAAGTTATCACAACTTTGTACCTTTGTTTGGCCCACCTTTTAAAAAGTGTCACAATAAATGGATGCTGCATCAGTGGAAACACTTATTCAAAATTGAAGCCCAATAAAAATGTGAAGTAGAGCAAGATAATTAGATGTAGTCACATATCTGTGTGTTAATTAGGGCTTAAAATATTTGATCGTGATAAATCACATGATTGCCCATAGTGAAGCATTTTTTATCTGTTCTAAATGTACTTTTAAAGTGGATATTTTTTATTTTGGCTACTGATGTACAACCACATCATGCAATCTAAAGTTATTTTATAAATGAAATAGACATATTACATACCTGAGGGTCAATTCGGGGATGTTTTTGAATCTTTTACAATCCCGTAATTGTCTCCATCTGTTAAAGCCCGACAGAGTGTGACTCACGTTATCACCCGTCTTCTTTCACTTTCCCTTTTAGCTTTTAATTCTTTGTTTATTTCCTTTTTCTTCTGTGATGGTCCTGCCCCAGTATCAGCCAGAACTACAACAGATAACTTCTAAAGTAAAATTAAAATACAATATAAAAATTTATAAAAATAAAGAAATCTCCTGCTACCTTTTACCTGGCTGGATACAATAACACAGACTTTTCCGGTGTTACAATGAAATCTGTGACCCATCACAATGTGTGACTGTAGAGCTGTTCTACCTGCCACAAATCATTTTGTTACTTTATGGGAAAAAGGCCTTACCAAAAACGATATAAAACTAGTGTTCTTTTCACTGTTAGTGTCGTTTGCTGTTACAGGTCATTTAAGACCATTGTATGAAAAATGACAGAGTTTCAGAAACATTAAAAAGTTACATAGTCACTTTAAAAATGTAAAAAATAAAGCCTGTTACTCAGAATGGGAAGTCTCTCTTTAGATTAAGTGTGTGGCTCCTAAAAGAGGCTTTTATTTGTGATTCAGGATCAGGTTTAACCTCCAAAGTTTTACAGTGTGCGGCCCTGCCTCTTCAGAGCGTACACCATATCCATGGCAACATAAAGATGGTGGCATTCACGTGCATATTAAGTAGCCATGTTGGTTTGCTTTGGTCTTATAATACATCCATAAATGCTCCAGCAGAGGATGGTTAGTTTAGCCAGCAGTTAAGTTTACAAGAATTTGTCCAAATTTCAAGATTTGAGGCTAACAGTTAGACTACAAACCAGCTTTTGTTTTAGCTTGTTTGTCAAAATTCACTATATAGAGTAGAGCTGTGTCTGTGTAAACAGCGCGGTGGATGAGAGTGGACTGTCCAGACAGAACAGATTGAAATATATCTCTTCCTACATGTGTATGCCTGTAGACAGGTGAATGGATATTGATAATACGTATTTAATTTTAGGTTTTATTCAAGCCTTCTTACAGTAACGAGCAGTAGCGCTATCTTTCCCAGTCAGGTGCATGTGCTGCATGTTGTAACACGTGTGTGTGTGTGTGTGTGTGTGTGTGTGTGTGTGTGTGTGTGTGTGTGTGTGTGTGTGTGTGTGTGTGTGTGTGTGTGTGTGTGTGTGTGTGTGTGTGTGTGTGCGCTGTTCAGAATCCCGTCTATCTTCCAAAATGTAACGTGTGTATACAAACGAATTGTGCTGGAAACTACAGGCCATCCAATTATAACAACCTTATCCACATTGTCGAAATCATTTAGATATTGAGCCATTACGTTGAAAATCTTTTAGATAACAGGATCCTATATGATTTCCTGTAGCCATCCTAACAACCTACTACCTGAACGCCTTTTTCTAGTCTCCCGTTTCACTCTCCACAATGCCGTCTTTGGGCAAAAAGTCACGTTGTGAGATCGATAACAGTTAGCCAGCTAGCCTGTTTATGTTTCTTGTAATGTTAGCCATAGTTATGTATTTCTTACCTTGATTTTGGTGTTTGCGTTTCAAAGCCATCTCCCGCAGATGTTTTTGGTGGAGCTGGTCATTTAATAGTCAACTCAGAAGAAAGTGAACGTTTTGACAATAAACTCCATCAACACATCAAACAGTATGTGGAGTAAAACTGGACGGGCCCAATAAACTCTGAATAGTTCTACTGGTTGTTAAATTGCGATGTGAGCGGCATTGTGTCGGCAGGAGAATTTAAAAGGCGACCGCGACATCTGATACCGTGGCGGAATAAATTTTGCCATGGCGCCCCACCACAATAAAATCAACATAGAGGAAACACTGTGAATAAAAATAAAATGTTCCTCTTATCTGTGAAATTAAGCATTTCCACCCCTCACAGAATCAATGAGAACCGGAATTGAAAGAAAGAATTAGAATTGGAATCAGAACTGTTAAAATCCAAACGATGCCCAACCCTGTTGTAAGGTGATTACATCCCAGATCATGTTTTCCAGGAACACCTTCAGCACACTGCGGGTCTCCCCGTAGATCGCAGCGAGCCAGATGGCGGATGGCAGGTTTGGTGATCCCCTGGATGTTATCATGGAACACTTGTTGCAGACGGTTTCTGTTAACATTACTGCTGAGTCACTTCCTGACCTCCCTAACTGGTGTGGCCCGAGGCCCGAATCACAGAACACGCGTGCATTAATCACGTGTCAAAACATTTGTGGCGTTAAAAGGAATTTGCGATAACTTGTTATTATCGCGTTCATTTTGACAGCCCTAGTGTTAATGCAATCCTTTTAGCATTGTTGTGTTGTTGCTATTAAAAACACAACACATGCAGTACTTTTGCATGTGTTTTGTGTTTTTACCACCATATCTATCGGATATTTAAATCCAAGCACAAAACTTTAGTTGCGGTCCCAAAATGGATTTGGTGGTTCTTTTATTAGTTTTGGATGCGAGCTACAGTTGCTGGCTTTGCCTTTGGGGTTTGCAAGGGTTGCACCAGCAGAATTGTATTCTTTAGTAACATAGTGTGAAAAGTTTTGGTCTCCCACAAAAAAAGTTCCTTGCGATCCTTCTTTACATGCACGATCTTTGATTTGTGACGATGTAAGATCAAATTGAGCTGCAAGTGTGCTCCCTCTCTGCCTTTCATGCTGCTTCAATATCACGGCATGAAAACACAAAGAAGGCAAAGACTGAGGGAAATCTGAAGCGTTCTGCCACTCAACATCCCCCATTCCCAAACAACAGCGTCTCACTGCCACTACAAATACATTAGAAATCAATTATTTATGGAACAGAGTCAGGGCCTCTTTAATCTTTTCCTTTTATCCAATTAAATTGTCTAACCATTCTAAGCCTCTATAGCTCACAGGGAATGTGCTTCTTTAAAAAAGAGAAAAGAAGAAAAGATTTTCTCTTCAGTCCTTCTTTTGACTTTCGATGTAACAGAGAAGAGACACTTCTGAGGGTTGAGGAATAAAAGGAAAGAAAGCGAGTAAAGTGTAAATGAACTCCCCCCCCTCCCGACCCGTCACCATTGCATTGGTTCAACAGGAACTATTTGAAGTTTTGATATTAAGACTCTGGTTCCATTCCCCATGCAAAGGGACGCTGGGGAGCGGTGAGGCCTTTCATGATTCCTTTATGCCCAGCTGAAATAGTTCGAAAGTATTTGCGATCATCTCCACAGGGGTAAATACGATGTTGCTTCAATTGCTGTCCTGTATTATGCAAGACGTCAATTGAAGTAGTGTCTCAAAATTGAAAATGCTTGCTTCCGACGCAGATGTGTGAAATTATTGATGTGAAGCATTGTAAAACACTCTGCACTTCTGCCTATTATCATACAGTAAGACTGTTTGAAGAAAAAAAAGTTCCAGACACACTGAGAAGCTTTACATTTTTACGCTTTGTGGAATTATTTTCTCACCCCACAATGAAAGATATAGTTATAGAAGAAGGCTTGATGCTTTAGAATTTAGTCTTCAAACACTATGTTGGTTCAAATATTGACTTAATTCACAACTCAATTAATTGACAACAATTTGGATAATCGATGAACCATTTATGTCCTTCATAAAGCAAAAATGCCAAAGATTCATCAGTTTTCACCTTCATCAATGAGAGATCAGCGTGAATTGAATATATTTGTGTTTTGGACTGGCGGTCAGTCAGAACAAGCATTTGGAAGATGTTACCTTGGGCTAATGGATATTATTATGGATATATTTTACTACTTTCTGACATTTTTGGACTAACCAGTGGACAATGAATTGAAAAAATGGACAGACTAATTACAGGGTTTTCCCATTATAAGGTGTAGGTGCAGCACCCAAGCCGTTCTGGGCACCACCTACGCCGAATGAATGCAACTAAAAAGACTTTTCTCAGATCTAATGATTGTAGTTCTTTAGCAAGTTTAGTCTCTAAGCTTTTTGAGTGTTATTTATTTATTATCTGCTTTTCCAGCGTTTTAGACACAGATGTGGTCAAAAATGATGTGAAATTGAATATTTTCATTTATTGAAAAACCTAACATTTCTTGAGGGAGGACCCAAAAAAAAGTGTACTCAGAAAAACGCTTGGCATGATGGGAGACAGCGCTGGGACCTGGGATGAAATAAAGTTATGTATTTCCTTTGAACTTAGAGCTGAAGCTGAAGTGATTAGTTGATTAATCACCTTTGATTGATAGATAATTAATCTGCAACTGTTTTGGAAACAGAATCAGTTCAAGATTCAGACCTAAAGTGGATCAGCTGCCGGGTTTCCTCTGGCGTCCCTGTGTTTTTAAGGAAAAAGGCCCAAAAAATTTTCTGGTTCCAGCTTCTTCATTAGGTTTTCTTTGTCTTCTGCGATAGTAAACTGAATATCTTAT
The DNA here is from genome assembly GCF_004354835.1 of Perca flavescens. NCBI lineage: Eukaryota > Metazoa > Chordata > Actinopteri > Perciformes > Percidae > Perca > Perca flavescens. The sequence continues at coordinate 790,398 of NC_041339.1, forward strand.
GTTCATATTTTGGAATGTAGGTCAGATCAAAACTAGCTGTCTGAATGTGTCGACTTGGTCTTCAATAGGAAATCATGATGGAATGATTGATCAAGTAATCAAAGAAAATACTCCAGATTAATCGAAAAATTATTACTTTGCACATTATGTTTTTCTAGTAAACTCTCTTTTTGTCTTGCGCTCTGAATGACTCGCACTTTCGCCTCTCCCAAAGGCCAAGTGAGGTCCTGTTTGTGGTGCTGGTTAAAAATGAGAGAAGAAAGAAGCAGCGTTTGGTGAGCAAGAAGGGGCGAGCAAATTCAGTTGTCACTGTTTTTTTTAATTCAATAAATCAATACCTTTCCAAAAGTCAATGAGTAATTGTGATTTCAATATTGACCAAAATAATTGTGATTATTTCCATAATTGAGCGTCCCTATCTTAATATGAAGCAGTCCTTTTATATTTTGAGTCATATTTAGAAATAAAAGCATACAGTAGTTTCAAGGGCCAACTGTAAACAGCGTCAGATCTGCTGCTCTTAGTTACATGATCATGTCATGTCATGATCAGTTCATGTGTGGGCTGCTGATGTGTGCACACAGCATGGCATGACATGTCTGTGGCTATGCATGCACTAGATGATACATGTGTCAGGGTTTGTATGTACTCGTCTACATGTGTGGCATGTCTGGTGCAAAGAGATTTTTTTTCCTTTCTGTGTGTGTGTGTGTGTGTGTGTGTGTGTGTGTGTGTGTGTGTGTGTGTGTGTGTGTGTGTGTGTGTGTGTGTGTGTGTGTGTGTGTGTGTGTGTGTGTGTGTGTGTGTGTGTGTGTGTGTGTGTGTGTTTGGGTAAAACTGTACACCGTACACACAGGCGTGCACAAATAGCTCCTGAGGGCCGTCGCAATCACAGACTGCCAAAAGGAGAAGGATTTCCGAGAGGTTTCCTTCTCGCTGTATAAAGTGGGAGCCCTTTGGGACATGTTTGGCATTCTCATCCACTCACTGAAGATGGCCTGTGATCTGAAGCCACTAACAGGCTCGGCATGCGCCGTCTCTGTCTCCCGCTCGCTCTCTCTCCCTTTCTCTTTCCCTCTGGCTCTCTGAAGTGATTACCCTGCTTGTGATTCCGCTGACACCCACATGTCCCCCCGAGACGTGCCTTCACTAGTTTGTTTAATCTGCCTCCCTGTACAGTAGGTAACGCAGCCATAATTGAGGTGTGTATAGAGCTGTGGGAACAGATGAAAACCAATAGCAGGTTTTTATGAAAACTTGTCTGCGCTATATGTCGTGGATGACAGCAGTTGCTAAATTAATGTACAAAATGCTGCTGTGATAGGAACTCAAATTTTTAACCGCTAAATGTCTTCAACAGGAATCTGTCAGGCCTTTTTTTTTTTTTTCTTAATGTGTTCCCCAGTCAGTAAACGATGAATCTTTTTGTAAAAGAAGCCACAAACATCCGTGTTTCATTAAGGATTATGAAATCTTACTGGAAAAGTTGCGGCTCCTGTCATTCGTTAAGCAACTTTTCTCAGTTTCCACAGAGGCTTACATTAAGATGAGTTATCGGAGATTAGAATACCATTAGTGGGCCTCGCAGTCAAGCAGATATTTGATCTCAGCAACATATGACTTCCAAACGTTGTGCTGATACCTGAGACAGATTCCCCTTTACACTCTGTTTGAATTTTTTTATACAAAAAACAGCGAGTGGAACTGTGAAAATGCAAGCATCAGATACTCTATCTCCCCCGGTTAGTGTCTCGCCTCTGTCTGTAACACGCTTGAACTGCTCTGTTCAGAACATACAGAGTGTCAATCATCGCCCCAAATCAGCCTTCAGATGAAGCAAAAAATGAAAAGGAACAAAAAATGATCCATACAACTGAACTTGAATTAATTAAATATACTGTATCATACTTCCTCTGAGAGATTGCATCTGTCCTCAGATGTGTAAAAAATAAAACATTCTCAGATATCTTTTTAAACCCTATTATTGTAAGATACCAGTAATTAAATTGACAGTGTTATTAATTGGGTTGAAGATAACTTGCATTGAGTCGAGGACATCTTAAACTCAATTAAAGATATCTCCAACTCAATTAAAGATATCCAAATGCCATGTCCCGCAATATGCAACCAGGCGCTTTCTGGCGCAATAATATCAGTTCACTTGTGTCCCTTTTACAAAGACTTAGTTGTACTTCTAAAGTTTTCTTTTTTATCATTTAAAGCCTGATTTTCTTTTTTAAATAGATGTCGCCCATGTCACACTTTGGTGATGTGTATAGTTTCTTTAATGTGCCATAATTATAGTATTTAATCCTTCCTTATCCACTGTTTGAAACAGAAATGAAGATTAGGCACTTCTGACATCAGGAAATGAAGCATTTAAAGGGATAGCTCCACATTTTTGGAACACAGAAGTATGAGTGGATGCATGGTCAACAGCTCAGCCTATGGATCCTGTGGTTGAACAACTCCTAATCAGACAGAGATGAACAGCAATAAATGGAGACAAGTAGCAAAAACACCTTAACCTAATTCTAGGTCAAAAACAATTGATTTATCAGCAGAAAGTTCATCAGCAACGTTAGTACACTGATACACTGTAAAATATTACAGATCCATTTAGCTATGTCCACTTATTTCTTATTTTTAACTGAACAAGCTTATACAAGTTGTCGATTTTGAACTCAACTTTATGAGTTTTTGAAAGTTAAACTTGCATTTATTCGTTGGGTTGACTATTTAAAAAAATTTATGTGTTGATTGAACTTAGGTATGTAAGTTAATTTATCAACCAGTTGCAGTCAGGACTGCAGTCGCAGTCAGGACTGCAACTGGTTCATTGGCTGGCCAATTCCCATGATGCAAGGTAAATAGAGTTGTATTAAAATTTGCTGAAAAGTTTGCAGTTTGTTCAAAATACAAATGTAACTTTATGAATTACGTTTATTAAACGTGTGCTTAGAATGTAGTGTTTTGTTGCTTGGTAATTCTCATTGTTGTGCTGGTTTACATTTCTAACCATGAATTAAGTGACTGTTACGTTTGATAAGAGGTGGAGTATTACGGTGTTAGACATTGAGCAGTAATGGGCTTCCTTCAGCCATTAATCTGCGGCGTGTCACTTCACTAGCGGCCAATTTATGTCAAGTGCTGCAAGATCAGTAGAGAAGCTGCTATTTTGCACACGGCCCTGGGGTGACCCCACCCAAGCACCCACGGTATCTCCGCTATAAATGTGGTTATGTTGTTTTAACTTGAAACTGTGAGTTGAAATAAAGCAGAAAGGTATGTCTGTTATACTAGGCAAGGAAGGTTTCTTGCATTATAAAAGAAAATAAATGATTTGTTTTAACTTAAAGTATGAAGTTAAACCAAGTAATAAAAAGTTAAATCAACTAAAAGAACAACTTTAACAAAATTAGAACACTGTAGTTACATCAACATCATTAACTTTAATTTCTAAGTTGAAACAAAGGCAGTCTTCAATTTGAGTGAACTTCGATTTTCAAGGCAGCAAGGGAACTTGCATTTCCAAGTTAAACTAACATGAAATTTATTACAGTGTAGTCAGTTAGGCCTTTACCCATTTATCAAGCAAGAATGATAAATAACTCCAGATTTGCTGCTTTTCTCCTCTCGTTATTTAATTGTAAGTTGAATACATTTGGGTTTTGGACTGTTGATCAGGCAAAACAAGCTGAAGCTCAAAGATGTCTCCTTGGGCATCCAGAAGTGTGATCAGCATTTTCTGCAATTTTTTGCTAATTAAACGACCCCATTGGTTTATGTGATGGCCATCACTTTTTAACATTTCAACGTTGTTTTCTTGGCAATCGCATCACTTTGACGAATGGCTCTAAATACTACAATACCCATGAGCCTCAACTGCTATGGAGAAGAGGCCAGTCTGAAGTGCAAATCAAAGCTGCAGCAAAATAACTGTAGTTGTTGCAGTTGTTGCAGTTGTGAACAGAACACAGCACCATAGTTGCCATATTATTATCCGAAATTGATCCAGAATTTGATTGATTTGTTTATTTAGCCGTTAGCTGCGAGCATAATAGAATTTTAAGTAGGGATCGACCGATACTGTTTTTTCAAGGCCGTTACCGATTATTAGTAGTTAATAAAACCAATAACTGATATTTTGAAGATGAAAATCTTTAAGTCAAAGTTAAGATTTTGGAATGTTACAAACTCCAACACAAAACTTTGTTTAAATGCTTTAAGCAATTATTTAATAAATGAGAAACTTTCAACATAATAGCCAGTAAGAGAGAGTCAGATAGTTTTTGGGGGGGGGTGGGTAGTAGAACACTTTTTAATTCATTAACATTATCGGTTATTAGACAAATAAAACGCTGATACAGATAAATCTGCAAACTGCCAAAAAAACAGCCCTATAATCGGCCAGGGGCAATAATCAGTCTATCCCTAATTTCAAGCTCTGTGATTGGATGTTTCTTACCGAGATACACCGTAAGAGTTGTAGTTAACTTCTCCCCTTATGTTTTTGTGCACACAGGCTTGTACCTTTTGATGAACAGGAAGGTTTTATGTCAAACCGAGCCGTAGATTTGCTCTGACTTTGGGCCATCCCCTATAAATAATCATGGAAATAATCATTAGTTAGCCTACTTTACTTTCCTCTAAAATCTCTTTATATCATGAAACTATTCAATAAACAGAGTAGTTCTAGATATTTGACCTGGTTGGGTTGGGGATGTCGTATCACTATCCTGAAAGTTTGAGAGATTCTCTGCCCACTGTAAGATGCTTCCTGTCAGCTCAAGCTGCTTATATAATATAATATAAATCCATCTTGTGATATGAGATTAGATATCATCTTAGATTTTAGATATCGTAATATGACATAAGTGTTGTCTTTTCCTGGTTTTAAAAGCTCAATTTTATGAACTTATCAGACTGTTCTAGATGTTCTATTATTTGCCTTTACCCACATAGTCATTATATCCACATTACTGATGAATATTTATCACAAATCTCATTGTGTAAATATTTTGTGAAAGCACCAATAGTCAACGCTACATTTTTCGTGGCGATATCGACATTGATGTATTTGGTCAAAAACATTGTGATATTTGATTTTTCTCCATATAGCCCAGTCCTAGCTGTTTACTATGATCAGAGCATCTGCCAGTGCATGGACACGGATTCACACTTCACGCCTCTCCAGCATAACAATATACTGTACATGATTGGATCATATGTTTTGATCCTTGTGTTTTTCTGTGAGTGGAATATGTGTGGATTTCTACAGAATCTGTCTTCTCCCTCTCCCTCTCCCCAGGGCGCTGTGCCAGCTGTGGAGAGAACGTAGTGGGTGAAGGCACCGGCTGCACCGCCATGGACCAGGTCTTCCATGTCGACTGCTTCGTCTGCATGACCTGCAGCAGCAAGCTGCGAGGCAAGCCTTTCTACGCTGTGGAGAAGAAGGCATATTGTGAGCCTTGCTATATTGTAAGTCACTTTTTTTTCTGCCTCACCATCTCATTTTGACTCACTCTGGTTATTTATGTGTCCATGTTTCAGGTTCAGTGTTATTTTTATGTATTTTTTACACTTTAGACAACCACGTTTTCATGAAAAACCCAGCAAGCTGCCACCTCTCGCCACACATATCCATTTCCTCTTTTTGTTTTGGCTCAGTTTTGTTTTTGGTCACTTAGTGAAACTGTCTTTTAATGTTGTCTTCCCCTGAAAGTGATTACTTGCAGTTACACAACTTTTAATGACAGATAGTGTTGAAAATCATAGACATGAGAAGATGCTGTGAACAATGTCACTAACAAGATTTGTCTTGTTGAGTGTGCAGTGTCTTGTGTTTGATATCAAAATGTAAGCTCTTTGAATGTGTTAGCAGACTAGCAGTTACCATTAGCTCAGTAACCGTAGGTGCTAGTCAGCTCTCTAACAACAACGATTAGTAATAATGTCAATGCTGGAGTGGAGGACTTTTACATGTAAATGAACGTCCGTTATATTCAAGCCCTTGCCAAAAAAGTTCACACAATGCTAATTAAGGCTATTGCCACCAGGGAAAGATCTCTGTGTTTATCAGTATACCGGAGTTGTGGTGTCGTGGCGACTTTCCCGCGCCAGCACACAGGAAGTGATGCCAGAGCTAAAGGGGGAGGAGACCACTGTGATAGAGCAGCAGCTCGGAGTAGGGCTGGGTATCACCAATGATTTCCCGAACCTTTCAATTCAGATTCACAAGGTCCCGATTCGACATTTCAAACAATTACATTACCAATTTTGCTTGGCTATAAAAGAGATTCTCATAGAACATATGCTGTAAATTGTACAAGCAAGAAGCAACCCTCAATTTTCTTTTTAAATGCACCACCTTAATGTTTTATTGACCCCCAAAAGTTTGTTTAAAGTACTTTTTAGTTATACATCCATGGTGGAAATGCATATGTTAAAAGATCGATTTTTGGATTTTATTAATCAATATCAGATCACTCAAACAAACATTTAGGCCTTTATTTATATAGGACAGCTGAAGACATGAAACATGAAAGGGGAGAGAGAGGGGGGAATGACATGCAGCAAAGGGCCGCAGGGCGGAGTCCAACCCACAGCCGCTGCGTCGAGGAGCAAAACCTCTATATATGGCGCCTGCTCTACCAGGTGAGCTACCCAGGCGCCCACAAAGATCAATTTTAATTGGAGAATCCATTATTTTAACCCATCTGTAGTTAGGAGTATGGCGGAAGCTACGGAGGAAAATCCTAAGAAGTGTCCAAGAAAAGTTTCCGTGTGGATGCTTCTGAAACAAAATGAACTCTGCGTTCACAGGATGGATTAAAGTCAAAAAAAGAAAGCGATCGACACGGGGAGCTCCCCTGCAGGCATACGTCATAAGCAAGTGTCAACTGTGTTTGTGTAATTACTCTAACTGCCAGAGGGGGGGGGAGACAAAAGTTCCTCTAATCTATATTAGGTAGTCTCCATTGTTAGTATACCAACAGTTAGTATAGTATACTAACAGTGGATTCAAATGACTGAACGCTCATAATGACAAAGCACCAGAGAATTATCACCTGACTCTGCAGTTTCTGTCAGCTTGAGAGCCAAATATTTTTCTCTGAAGGTAGTGGAGTGAATATTGGACTTAAACGTGACTCTAAATGAACGTTAAGTTGCTCTGTGTCTGCTGGATGTATATATTCGACTATTACGTTATTAAATTCACTTCTGAGACTTTTTTAAGCGAGAAATCAACGAGATAAAGCTCAAATATGGGACGTTTTACGAAAATTGATGGCTTATTGCAAATTTGGTAAGACTGTGTGTCGGAGTTCAGCTGCCGGTGCTGCCTGTGTTGCTGCCTCGCTGCACGGCCTGCCTTCCTCCACAGATCCCGGCCTGCAGCTCCACTCTTCCTGCTAGCTAAATGGCCCGTGTGTGAGAGTGATAGCGCGGTCAGCGAGCTTGTTACACCAGCAATCTCTTACAACAGTTCCAGTTAATCTTGGCTGGCTGTCAGCATAACTAGCTATATTTACAGTTTGAATTTTGTCACGCCACTTATACAACATATCTCTGAAGGTCTTATAAAGCTAACAACGGTGTCCGATTTCAAGTTAATGAATTTTTGTGAACAGTGGGGGTTTTGTTATCTATGACTGTCCCTTCAATCCTAGCTATGTGTAGCTAGCTATGAATCACGGATAGTTAGCTTCATTTTTGGCATAATTTCTGTATATTTACAGTTTGAATTTCATCATGCCACTTATACAAGATCTCCCTAAATGTCTTATAAAGCTAACAATGGTGTCCGATTTCAAATTAATGAATTTTTGTGAACAGTGGGGGTATCGTTAGCTATGACTGTCCCTTCAATCCTAGCTATGTGTAGCTAGCTACAAAATCACGGATAGTTAGCTTCATTTCTGGCGTAATTTCTGTATATTTACAGTTTGAATTTCATCACGCCACTTATACAAGATCTCCCTAAATGTCTTATAAAGCTAACACGGTGTCCGATTGCAAGTTAATGAATATTTGTGAATTTCAGAGGAATTCTAAGAGGAGCTAGCTCTCATTGATAGAGCTACATCCAGCCGCAGGCACTATCAATGAGACTCGCTGACAAGCGGCGTTTATTTCCCCAATCGTTTGTTTAAATAACTCAACACATTATAATTACACACATTAAAAGATTAACTGGAACCTGTGGTAACAGATTGCTGGTGTAACAAGCTCGCTGACCGTGCTCTCACTCACACACACCGGGCATTTAGCTAGCAGGAAGAGGGGAGCTGCAAGCCCTGGAGCTCTGTCAGAGCACCAGCGTTTAGTCCATTATCCTAAAACCGGTGACTTTGAGCGGGTATGGAGTGCTGTGGGCTGCCAGTCGTGACGGAGCTCCAAGTACCTCAGAGCAGGCCGGGGTGTGTAAAGGAAGGCAGGTCGGGCGGCGAGGAAACAACCCAGGCAGCACCGGCGCTGAACTCCGACACACAGTTGGACAAAATTTGCAATTAGCCATCCATTTTCGTAAAACGGCCCATATTTGAGCCTTACATAGTTGATTTCTCGCATAAAAAAGTTTCAGAAGTGAATTTTGTAATGGAATAGCAGAGATCTGCGCGACCTAGCTAGATTCAGAAGACTACCTGATCTCAGGTCAGTTGTGTAGCCTATGTAAATGTTGGGGCGTGACTGTTCTCTTAATACACCCATGGGCTGACAAAGGTTCCGGTTTTTGGGAGGTTGACGTCAACTTCCAGCTTTGTTGGGATTCGCCCGTTTTCAGCGGCAGTTTCAAAATATGAAATTTTCATAGTAAAGGGGTGTCAGTGGGACTTTGAGCTTCTATGTATGTCCTATTTACCCACCGAACTGTCGTTATTCAACTATGACAGGGTAAAATCGGTTTTGCATTCTATCACCCCTTTAAGTAGATTTTCTTCTGGGCTTAATTACTAGCATTTTAGGCAGTATCGGAGGCTTTTCCGATACTGGTATCGGTATCTCTAGTAGGACATCTCTAGTAGGATACACATACACACACACACACACACACACACACACACACACACACACACACACTTTACGCCACTGTTACGATTGTGGCGTCGTGGCTGGTGTGATCCCATCGCAAGATGGTCTCTAGTGTTGACAGTGACATCAAAGCCAAATGTTAATAGTGGTAGTCATGTGATAGTCGAGAGCAGCAAATACCCAAGGCTAGCGCAAAACTTGTCCTGGCTACCCACTACTTCATTCTTTTTGGCCCAGTCCAACCTGATAGATCATTCATTTGTTCCCACGGAATAATGTTATCAGAGATGCATTCATTGTCTTTTTTATAATAGAGGATTTTTGTTTTTGATATGTCTTCCTGGGTGAATTAGATGATTATATTGTTTTCTCTCGCACATCATTCAGTGAGCTGATGCATAACTATCTGGAGTTGCAGCTGATAAGCAGTCAGATATGGTTTTATTTGCACTAGAGTTATTAAATGAGTGTTAAAATCATGTTAGAATGTAACATGGTGTTCATTCTCTTTGTGGATTACATAACAGAGAAGATTCTGTTTCTTCTGTTTCCTCATTTTTACTTTTCTAAATCACTCTTCTGATCCAAAGTTGACCAGACTGAAGAAATGACTGGCAGTGAGATATCCCTGAAGGTTTCTGCAGTTATTTTTAATTGTGGGTGTTTTTTTTTTTTATTCCTTCTTCCAAAACTGTGACCTATTTTCCTGTCGCTATGTTGAGCAACACACAGGAAAGTATTTCCTGGCACAATATTGTCAGGAAAGACGCATCATCTTGCAAAACCACAAGAAAATAGTTTTGCAGAAGTGTTTCTGTCATTCAGTTTCATTTGAATATGGTTCAGTTTTGTCATCGGTCCAGTCAAGGTTTCTTACTGTCAGCAATATCCTGGGTAAGTTCCATGTCATTGAGCTGAGACGGGAAGTAAATAAGAAATATGTGATTTAGATTTTTGGATTTAATTTGTTGTGTTTTGTAAAAAAAAGTCTTAAAATTAGTAAGAGGGTCAGCGTCTCCAGGTTCAAATGAAGATAGTACAGAAAATATATTCATTAAAGGGGAACTCCTCCAATTATGCACACCAAAGTCTGTTGACATGTCTCCGGTAGTGTAGTCTCGCTTTGCCAGACCCTCCTCCAAAGCGCGCTGGAGGAGAAAAGCTGCAGTGCCGCTGCAAAATAGGCTCGGAAGGAACAACAGAAAACTCAGATTGGACAGATAGTGTAGCTAGGGTATATCCTTGACGTTCCACTTCCGGGATTGCTCCGGTGTTGCAGGAAATTCCGGCGGATGCATGTATGTCCGTTACCTTTCGCTTTTTTTGTGTTGGAATTTTAACCTCCGGTGGATTTGTGAGTAAATCCAGACAGCTAGCTAGACTATCTGTCCAATCAGAGTTTTCTGTTGCACGACTATTTTACAAATGCTCTGTGCGTCGTTTAGCTCCACCCATGACAATTATGATTGGTTTAAAGACATGCCAATAAAGCCAGACCTTCCTCTGCTCCGCGGCGTGTGGGTGGTCTGGCAAAGCGAGACTACCGGTAGTGCTACTGCATATGTCAGCAAAGTTGTATAAAGCCTTTAGTGGCTCCAGGGGGAGCTGTGTGTCTGACAAATGTCCTCAAGTCACGTGAGTCAGCTGGGTCTAAAAAAAACTACTAGTTTAAAAATGTACAAAACAAATCTGGAGCTGTGGAGGAAGGGAGACCCCTGTGGCCAACTGAATATGCTCAGGAGTGTTTCTCCCGCTTGCCCCGCCCACGAGTTCCAGCACGGCCCAGAGACTTTATATTGTAGTGACATCACAGTTTTTTTAAATCACTTTTCTCGGCTCGAGGGAAGTTTTTCAAATATAAGAAGTCCATGGATTAAAAATTCAGAGTAGAAAGAGTCCAAATCGACCTTGTTTGCATTTCGGGTTGTCCTGACAACAGTTTTACAAATTTTCATTTACAATCCTTTTTGGGACGCGGGGTGATTTGTCGCTGCAGTGGCCACTGGACAAAATTTGGCTGACTGAGAGCACTTCATGGAGCCTTGAGCCCACTGCTCATCTCTGCTCGAGGCCAGCAGCTCCAAGCGACCGAGTTGCATTGTGGGCAATGTAGGCACCAAGTTTGGACAAGGAACAACAATGCATTCCTATAACAGTGTTAGTACTGTGATGCTAAATATGTGGAGCGCTCTTTTAAAAGACAGGTTGTGAAAATTTAGATAATTTACAGCTTATGTTTGGAAAAAGTCTGGGGGTCTTCTACAGCCCCCCTCCAACAGATGGAAGCCACACTAAAACAAATGTTGTCAGGCAGTTCTTTGCCTATATAATACTTCCACTTTGCGGATTGTAGATAAGAAACTTTTAAAGAGAGATGATTGGGCTTGTACCAGCTTGCAGTTTGCTAGTTAATGAGAAGGTCAGGGCTTTGTTTTTGGCGGATGAGGAATGAAGCATCTTGATGACCAGTGCAGCTTAAAAATAACTCCTGATATATAAAGTATTTTCTTTTCAGAAAATATCTTGGAATGATGATTATTGGTCCTAAGAAATAAATTCAAACACACACTGATATTGTTGATTCGTCCGACATATGACATGAACACATACATACATACGATGTTCCTTCACATCACTTGCCGGAAATAGATTGATATGCACTTTACCGTTAAAGTCTGTAATTTGAGCTACGTGACGTTTAAACCAGTGGCAGGCCATCTCTTAAATTCATCCTGTTCAGAGGCACTCACTGTGATTATAGTTGTCTTGTCTGGAAGTTCTCCAACTCTGATACATGCGCTAAAGAGGAACGGGATAATTTAAGAACTTTATTTATGCATTTCATCAGCATAAATGTTCTTCTGGCACAAGATCAAAAGGATGGGGGAAATCTGAATTTCTTAATGAAAGTAATTTCTTCTTCTTTTATTCCCATCCTCAGGGTCATATGCCTCTGTACGATTAGAGAATGAATGTGAGAGTTGAGTCTCTGAAGAGAAATGTGGTATCCCAGAGAGAAGGGAAAACTTCAAGTCAGTCAGTCTAGGAATCTCTCAGAGCAAAAGAGCATTAGCAGCATCCCAAACCTGTATTCTCAACCCCCTGTTTTCCATAATTAGTGGAGTTGCCTTTTATTCATATTGCAAGTATTATATTACAGAAATCAATCTAGTAAAATTAAAATGTGTATTCTTGATTGATGCTTTTCGACTAATTTGGTGTTAAATGTGTAAAAATGTATTTGCTGATAAAGAAAAGACTAATTGGTAACACTTTATAATAATGTTACATGAATTATCATGAATTCATGCATGGCTTCATGCATGACAAAGCATGAATTCATTCATTCATCATATCTTATTTATCATTGTTAAAGATGGAGCAGATCAGCACTTCATTTGAGGGGCCACAAACATTTTGAAGTAATGAAGTAATGTTTTGTTAATCATGATTACAACACTACAATTCAGTTTCTTTAGCCTGTCACTTTAACTATAGATTTACCGATGAAGAAACCCGGAAAATCATTAATAAATCAGAAATCATGATTATTCAAATACCTTAATTGATGCATTAATTAACGTATTGTTCCTGCATTAAGTCATGAATGAGATACTATTAATCATTGTACATTACTGAGAGTTCATGAAGTACTACATGAATGAATTCATGCTTTTTCATGCATGAAGGCATGCATGAATTCATGATAAATTCATGTACCATTATTATAAAGTGTTATCAACAAATTTATTTGAAATGCATAATAGATTAATGTTAGTTTCTTGACCTGTCTGAAAATAGACTTTTAGTGCACCTGCCGGAATCAAGATTATATTTCCATTGTATATTTCCATCCCATATGTTATAAACTGTAAGTGTGAAATAGATTTCACCAACGCCCTCTGGCAGAGTATCACATTTGATGTGATATATCTTACAGGTACAACAGGTGCCTGAGGAAACTCACTGTGTGTAGAATCTGTTATATTATGCAAAAATCTATTAATCCCTTTACCAGGAATTGCAGGAATACATTTTGCACACCACGTTGATTGCCATCCATTAAAGTTTTCTGCCATGTATCAAAGTAAGCAATCAGCAGCCCCCTTTTATCTAGGCTCAGACTTTACATATTCTGTGGAACAAGACCGGCATTTGTATTAGCGAGATCCGTCTCTTCCGCTGGATGATTTGCCTCATTCAAACGGTTTGTCTCGATACCGTTAATTCCTTTTAGTAATGTGCAGGAAGTCACCCACATCTGTTATCATCACCTGTCTACTTCCTGATTTTACAACCTGCTATCTTTCTGTCTCACCAACCTCAGTCACACCACTGGCCCACAAATTGCACAGCAGTAATCAGCCTTTGTCCTTCTGCACTTCCGTGGCTTGCCTCCACCGAGCACATATCGCTGCTTATTTGAATACACAACCACGTTGATAAACATTACAGACGTTCAATTAATGTCCCGTTTTGCATGGAGTGCTTCGTCTAATCGTGTTAATGTGACAACATCGGGCCCCAGCCTGAGGTGTCCCACAGCTTCCCCCATTTCATGTTTGCACACATGATGAGACATAAAGTATGAGTGTGTGTGCAGGGTGCCTGGTTAGCTCACCTGGTAGAGCAGGCGCCCATATAGGCGCCCCTTTGCTGCATGACTTCCCCCTCTCTCTCCCCTTTGAAGTCTAAGCTTTCCTATGCAAATAAAGGCCTAAAATGCCAAAAAAAATAATCGTAAAAAAAAATGCCACCGAGCGAGCCGTCCATTATTGTTGCTGAGAGACAGCAGTGTGGAGTTTTGGTGCTACTAAGTGTTTTCCAAGAAAGCTCTCATGTGAAATATTTTCCAGCAGATTCAAAGTATTGCTGACTGGATGTTTTCTGCACACTGTAACAAATTAATCAAAGGGCATCTGGAAATTCACAAACAGGAGAGGAACACAGTAGGGTCGGGCGATATAACAACAGTATTTTCCATAACAGTTAGGCATGTTAGTAGCTGGTTCTCTCTAATTGGAGATCCAATACTGTAATCAGATCTAGGATGACATCAACAGTATGTTTTCATGTGCTGACCCAAAACCTTTGTAGATAACCACCAATTTCTAACTTAATGTTTATCTTGTTAATTTGGTCATCTTGCAGCTAAATGCACATTGAGGTGCAGAAAGTTGAAGGTTTGAGTCTTTTCTTATGTGCGTGAAGAACACAGTCTCATTTAAAGCTCGCTGAGAGCAGGGATATGAGGTGTATGTAATGCATTTAAGAAAGAGTGCTCCACTTTAGAGGAAAAGTGCTGTAATTTGACAGGCCAAGAGCACATTCACTGTGCCAGCTTTTGTGTGAACACACCAGCTACAGACAGCGTCATATGTTATGATTATGTCCAGGTATGTGCTAAGTGTCCTGCTCTGTAGTTTGTATTTGCTGTGTTTTCACTTGGACCAGTTTCGCTGGGCAGTCATTGTCTGTGGTTGTAATGATAGAAATGTTAGTTATGAATTATTTTCTTGGGATTTACATGAAGTGTAGTCTCGCATTGCCAGACCTTCCTCTACAGTGCTGCGGAGGAGGGTCTGGCTAGTCTACACAGCCTTTCTGAATGGGAGAAAAACATGCTCTGGTTTATTGGCATTTCTTTAAACCAATCACAATCGTCTTGCCGGACGTAGCAACAGTGCCTCTGCAAAATGGTCTCAGGAAGGAACTTGTTTTGGTGGAACATGTGAACGTTCAAAAGTAGTTTTAGTCGTGCACCAGAAAACTCAGATTGGACAGATAGTCTAGCTAGCTGTCTAGATTTACCCTGCAGAGATCTGAAGAGCAGTTAACACCCCCCTTAAATGGGTTCCAAACCATCACCAATGAAGAAGGAAGTCTTTGCTGAGTTCAATGATACCTCACACAAGTGTTTACATCAATCGGGCCATTAGTAATAAAAGGGGGCGTGGCTTGAACATAGGGGGCGGGCCAAACCATCACCAATGAAGAAGGAAGTCTCTGCTGAGTTCAATGACACCTCACACAAGACTCTACCTTAAACGGTTCAAATGATATGAAACATCTTGACATGTTATATATGTGTACCAAGTTTTGTGAGTCTACGTTAAACGCACTGCAGGGGCTCAATTTTCTTAACTTTCTAGGGGCCGCTAGCGAGCCATTTTTGTGCGCCTATTCCCGAAACCCTTAAAATACGTAAATTTTCACCAGACTTGATGCAACCGCCAAATTTGGTGAGTTTTTGAATATGTTAAGGCCCTCAAAAAGCCAATTCATTTGACGGGAAAAGAAACAATAATAATTCCTTCAGTTTCAATAGGGCCTTCGCCGCTGTCGGCGCTCGGGCCCTAATAAAATAAAATAAATTAAAAAGAAACAAAATTGTCATTTTACATTTAAATATGGTACACCTGTATACCATAATCACGTTTGTAAATGTCTGACATACAAGCGTTAGGCGAGACTTGTCCTCCGCCGCAAACACAGTCCTTTACGCCACATCCTTTGTCTGCACCAGCGAGGCTGGCTTTAAACTCGGTGGCGGACCATGGTCAACTCTCTTGCCATTTCCCAGGCTTTCATTTGAATGATAGCCTGAGGCATGGGCAGTCCCTCATTTCGTTTTTTGTTCACATATTCACACACCCTCCGCTCAATCTTAAAGAAGTGGCCGGTTTGGGGACACCGGTATGCTTTTCTTTTTGGGCTCGCTATCTCCGTACATTATATTCTGTAACACCATATTTCTTCGCTGCTTGGCAGTTGTTTGGCGACTCTGCTTTGTTAATCACCATCCATCCATCCATCTTCGTCCGCTTATCTGGTGTCGGGTCGCGGGGGGAGCAGCTCCAGCAGGGGACCCCAAACTTCCCTTTCCCGAGCAACATTAACCAGCTCCGACTGGGGGATCCCGAGGCGTTCCCAGGCCAGGTTGTAGATATAATCCCTCCACTTAGTCCTGGTTCTTCCCCGAGGCCTCCTCCCAGCTGGACGTGCCTGAAACACCTCCCTAGGGAGGTGCCCAGGGGGCATCCTTACCAGATGCCCGAACCACCTCGACTGGCTCCTTTCGACGTGAAGGAGCAGCGGCTCTACTCCGAGCTCCTCACGGATGACTGAGCTTCTCACCCTATCTCTAAGGGAGACGCCAGCCACCCTCCTGACGAAACCCATTTCGGCCGCTTGTACCCTGGATCTCGTTCTTTCGGTCATGACCCAGCCTTCATGACCATAGGTGAGGGTAGGAACGAAAACTGACCGGTAGATCGAGAGCTTTGCCTTATGGCTCAGCTCTCTTTTCGTCACAACGGTGCGATAAATTGAATGTAATACCGCACCCGCTGCGCCGATTCTCTGACCAATCTCCCGCTCCATTGTCCCCTCACTCGCGAACAAAACCCCAAGGTACTTGAACTCCTTCACTTGGGGTAAGGACTCATTCCCTACCTGGAGTAGGTACTCCATTGGTTTCCTGCTGAGAACCATGGCCTCAGATTTAGAGGTGCCGATCCTCATCCCAGCCGCTTCACTCTCGGCTGCGAACCGATCTAGTGAGTGCTGAAGGTCGCAGGCCGATGATGCCATCAGGATCACATCTTTGAGTTCTTTGAGCACTTTGAGTTCCTCAAAGTGCTCCTTCCACCGCCCTATTACCTCCTCAGTTGAGGTCAACAGTGTCCCATCCTTACTGTACACAGCTTGGATGGTTCCCTGCTTCCCCCTCCTGAGGTGGCAAACAGTTTTCCAGAAGCACCTTGGTGCCGACCGAAAGTCCTTCTCCATGTCTTCTCCAAACTTCTCCCACACCCGCTGCTTTGCCTCTTTCACGGCAGAGGCTGCAGCCCTTCGGTACCCTGCAACCGCCTCCGGAGTCCTCTGGGATAACATATCCCGGAAAGACTCCTTCTTCAGTCAGACGGCTTCCCTGACCACCGGTGTCCACCACGGTGTTCGTGGGTTACCGCCCCTTGAGGCCCCTAAGACCCGAAGACCACAGCAACTTTGAACAATGTCCACTTGGGTTCAATGCCCCCAGCCTCCACAGGGATGCACGAAAAGCTCCGCCGGAGGTGTGAGTTGAAAGTCTGTCGGACAGGGGCCTCCTCCAGACGTTCCCAATTTATCCGCACTACCCGTTTGGGCTTACCAGGTCTGTCCAGAGTCTTTCCCCACCCCCTGACCCAACTCACCACCAGATGGTGATCAGTTGACAGCTCCGCCCCTCTCTTCACCCGAGTGTCCAAAACACACGGCCTCAGATCAGATGAAACGATTATAAAATCGATCATTGACCTTTGGCCTAGGGTGCTCTGGTACCAAGTACACTTATGAGCATCCCTATGTTCGAACATGGTGTTTGTTATTGACAATCCATGACTAGCACAGAAGTCCAACAACAAACAACCACTCTGGTTTAGATCAGGGAGGCCGTTCCTCCCAATCACGCCTCTCCATGTGTCTCCATCATTGCCCACGTGCGCGTTGAAGTCCCCCAGCAGAACAATGGAGTCCCCCACTGGAGCCCCATGCAGGACTCCAGTCAAGGTCTCCAAGAAGGCCGAATACTCCGAACTCTTGTTTGGTGCATATGCACTAACAACAGTCAGAGGTTTCCCCAACCCGCAGGCGTGAGGGCGATCCTCTGCTCACCGGGTAAACTCCAACGTAGCGGCGCTCAGCCGGGGGCTTGTGAGTATCCCCACACCCGCCCAGCGCCTCACACCCTGGGCAACTCCGGAGAAGAAAAGAGTCCAACCCCTATCCAGGAGTATGGTTCCAGAACCGAGACTGTGCGTAGAGGTAAGCCCCACCAGATCTAACCGGTAGCGCTCCACCTCCCGCACCAGTTCCGGCTCCTTCCCCCACAGAGAGGTGACGTTCCACGTCCCCAGAGCCAGCATCTGCTGCCCGGGTCTGGTCCGTCGAGGCCCCTGACCTTCACTGCCACCCGTGTAGTTAATCATCATCTTAAAGTTAACATCAGAACTTCTCATTCGTTTGCTTACTTGCCCTACTTTTGAGCCACTTTGTTTGGGACTGTTGGGAGTTTGATTGACGGCTCTGGTCATTGTGGTTTAAAAGTCTAGACCCCGAATATAGGACAACCTCACTTTTTCAGGTATATTCATTTTATCATATTCAGGTCAATATGATATTCATGGTCTGTATTTTCTTTAGCACTATTGATTCAACATTTTTACTTTACATTCCTGCGCTGGATTCGTACAGGGATTCACGAAAACAATGCTTCATGTAGTACAATTTCTTTCTCATAGATGTCAGGCTCACTGTTACTGATAATGCTAAGCCAGCGTTTCACACCGCTGCTAGTTAAATTAAGAGCATTGTAGTGGCGAAACACAGGGTTGCTTTTATTGTGAAGCAGTCACAGGAAATGTGTTTATATCAGAGGTTAGTGCTGACAGCTATTATTCATCAAAAATGCATCAGCAGAACAATAATTTTACTGCATTTATTTGGTACTGGATGAGTTTTAGAAATCGCTGCAGGCGACCGGCTGCACGCCTTCAGCTACTCACAGTGTGCAGCATGAAATTAGATAGTGATTTGAATTATTATTGTCTGAGTTCTTGGTTTGGCTGCTCTGTAAACCGATACATCAGTTGCTCTTTTGTTGTATTTCTGACATGGTAGCTGCTCAACGAGTTTTTCCTGTAGTACTACACGTTTTACCGGGGATTTCTCCGTCGTCCGTCAAAAATAGAAGCTCTGCGTATCTGCTGCGGACTGACGGAACTGGGACGGAGTAGGGACGCAGACGTTCCGCAGTCTGTGGAAATACACACACTGACTTTAATGGAAACCTAATGACTCCATCGACGTTCTGGAGACATTCCGCAGACGTTCTGGAGACATTCCGCAGACGTTCTGCATCCAGTGGAAATTGCCGGTTAGTCACAAAGCACACCTAATTGCGGCTCGTTTTGAACATTATTTAACCACTGTTCATATAGTGGAAAGTTAACATACATTAGTCAACCATAACTATAAAATGAAAGGTTGGAATGTTTAGCTGCCCTGTCATCTTAGACCAAGAATAAATCATTTTATTCACTGAAAGCAGCTAAAAGGCCACCGACGGCAGCTACCATCAACTTTTAAGATGGAATGTTTTCTTGCATGTTTCTCAATGCTTGAGTTGACGACGTAAATCAATCAACACACCTTAAATGTCAATATGACAACTTTGATCATTCCATTTGTTTTTATTGTCTCTCTTGCATGATACACTTAAGTGATTATAGGAACTTCAAGCGCTTAAAGAGCTCATATTATGCTCATTTTTAGGTTCATAATTGTATTTAGAGGTTGTATCAGAATAGGTTTACATGGTTTAATTTTCAAAAAACGCTCACTCAAGAGCACTCTTACACACTATTGAGAGCTGACACGTTTGCGTAAAGTAAGTAGTTGTACCATTTTCATCCGTTCTAATTTAAAATGTAATATTTCTCTCCTTTTATAATTTTGTAAGTAATTATTTTCACTATTTTAAATGTAATTAAATGTTGGTTTTAATAAATACACACGTCACTTTCACTTCTGCTCCTTTGTAAAGCACTTTGCATTGCCATTGTGTATGAATTGTGCTAAGCCTATATAGGGCTGGGCGATATGGTTGAAAACTGTATCACGATATAAGTTTTTCATATCGGTCAATATCGATAATTATTGATATTTTTTATGACCTATTTAAAATAAGGACCAGGAGAAAAATATATTAAATTTAAACATTTTTATTTTAAACTTGCTCTGATTATAATCCCCTCAGTTATAAAAGCAGAAATGTCAACACAACCATGGAAAACACTCAAATAATTAAAATGTAAACAGGTCTAAAATCACAATGAACACTTAACAATTATCTCTTAACATTAAGGTGCAAAATTAAAGAATAAGTAAGAAATGCTTAATAAAGTGTCATAAAATAGTGCAAAGTGTTAGCTAAATATAAGAAACCTGAGAAGGAACTATTTTCTGCAGGTTTAGTGCTAGGTTGATAACCTGGCTTCTGGACAGTGCTCAGCATGTCTGCCTCCGTTATTTCTTTGTAGTGTTTAGGAAGGCGCTGATGCAGAGTACCTCTCCATGGTGCTCTGCTGCTTGTAGTGTTTAGTAAGGCGCTGATGCAGAGTACCTCTCCATGGTGGTCTGCTGCTTGTGCCGTGTTGCAGCTGCAGATGTTGTTGGACGTTGATGGCGAATACGGCTGTGCTCGAAAGTGTGAGCGCGGCTAAAGTGGTAAAACAAGTTTGTGGTCGTACCAGTGTTGGTGGGGACGACGGTCTGACGACATTGGTCTGACTACGGTCAGACTTATAAAATCCCCAAAACTGCCATACTGACTTTTCCTGTTTTATCAACGATTTCCTCGCTCGCTGCGGCACTCACTTTCCACTCCACGCTGGTTCTGTTATTGAAGAACACGAGACAGCGATGTGGCGCAACCAAACATGATACTGTTACATGATTGGCTGTTAGAGTGTCACTCCCCACGTTGCTAGGTTGCCAGAGAGTGAGGGCCTTTGTTCATGCAACCAAACTTGATTCACAACCTCTGGTTTCTTCTGATGAAGAAAAACAAGTTATCGAACGTTTTATCGACCGCATTTTCTATTGATATTGATTATGTGTCTATCGCGATACATATCGTTATCGTTTTATCGCCCAGCCCTAAGCCTATATACTTCATCAGTTCTGCGCCCTTCTCCAGATACAGCGTTCTCTGCATCAGTAACTGCATTCCACGCATCGGTTTGATTTGCTGCTTTGTATCCACTGCTGACTCTACTAAATATTAAATATGATGTCTCGTTTTACACTAACTTCTTTCATTAGTACCTCCACTTCAGAATTACTAAAGTTTTTCTTTCTTTTGGAGCCTCCACCGTCTTTACCACGTCTTTTGGACATTTCTCTAAGTGTGCACACGGCCCTGCCATCTCATGCCCATTTATGGGAATTAACGGGGCGTTTACCTATGCTAAATAGGAGCCACGGGCACGAGCTTTACATTTACGAAGACATTGGGATTCATCATTCTAACAACACACCTGCGAACAACTCTCCTGTTTAAGAACATGTCATGAATCAGACGTAGACCTTTTCTTAAGAACAAATTTAAGAACAAACTTAGGAAGATATTGGTGAATGAGGCCCAGTCAATTTAATGTGTAGACTCATGGAAGCTCATTTCATACTATATGCACTAACCCAAAGGCAAATATGGCAGCATTTATAGACTCAATTTTCACAACTTCACATGAAAAGCAAATTAAGTCATTATGTTCTATCAATCATTATACCTTTTAGAGAGTTTAAGCCAAAATGACACCACATATATTTGAAATTATACTCCTAGAAATAAAGAGTAATTTGCTGTTTCCTTTCACTTTAGGAAGTCTGCTCTTAACCAGGAGAGCCTATTAGTTACCAGAGCTGAGAGCTCTTCTTGTGTCTGGTAGCTCTGCTGGTCTTTGAAGACGTTCAGCAGTGGGCTTCAGTGTCACTGAGGTTAATTGCTTACACAGGGTACCGTGCCTTCTGTTCTTAAGTCCATTCTATGTCGTCCATATCTGCGTTGTTACCAGTCCATTTCTTCCAGTTTCTGCAGCATTCATACATTAAGGGTTTTGCCCAGTTAATTAACTTTTAAACGGTTCCTTAGCTGCCCTTTGCTTTAGGTTCCTTGCTCGTAAACAGATCCATTCAATCTGCTTAACTTACACCAGTAAATGGTAAAAGGGTCTCAGACAATGCTCAGATCCCTGTTTTGAGGCAGAATCACATCCCCACTTTCCTGTTTATACTACCACTTCCCATGAATATAGATCATCCAAAGTGCAGCCAGTTTAAGTGTACTGCCATGAGACAGATGTAAGTAACACAAGGTCACACCAGGAGCCCAGCTTCATATTGAAAGAGAAGTAATAAAAAAGATAGGGATTTGCCCACACAAAAACCTTAATCTATTTCTACCTCTTTTGACAGAATTTCAGAGAGCACCAAGGTCACGGATGCCAAGTTGCTTGAATGTAATTACCTTCATTATCTGGTGTTGTACTATCGCTGTGTTATTTCAAATAAATGGGCTTTGGTCTCATTGGGTACGCTCTGCGAAAGACTTTCCATTCTGCCATTGTAAAGGAAGAGCGGCACACAGCAGCCCTGACCTGCCAGTCACCAGGAAACGTTCGTGATTGACTGATGAGCTTTCACCCTCTGTGTCTGTTTGTCTGTCTTGGAAAGTGGTGATGTGAGCCTCGCTGCTCGCCCATTCATGTGGTCTTTTTTTATGACTTAACTATCAGGCTGCTTCTTTTTTTGTGTAATTAATTTTCACACGCAGAACCACTTATTCACCACAACCTCTTAATATGAATTTCTATCATCAGCAAGGACTCTCTCTTGAAGAAAGCATCTTCTCTGTGGGGCTTAATTTACCAATCCACTGTGGTGCATTTTCACACAAATCACAATAAAACTGATGTTGTGATGCTCACCCAATTAAGTAACTATAAATCAGGGTTATATGTTTAAATTATTATTTACCACGTTTTTTGAAACATGTAAATTAGACACTTTGTAGAGAAAGTATTCCATATTTATAGGCTTTTGTAAAAAGTATACTTTTTTGAGTGGCTTTCTTATCCTGAACACAAACAAAGAAACGCATGGTGTTGTTTGCCAGGAAGACATAGACGTCTGCATTAAACGTCAGTTTAAAGAATAACATAGGTTTAATCAAAAGTAATGTTACACTAAGTGTATTCCTCAGTGTCTCAATTTTGTGATACAGTAAATGCAAAATCAAAGAAAGAACTATGTGAGTTTTATTTGGAGACTGTCCAATATTTTATTCGTTATGGACCCGTTTTCCAGTGTGCTGTATACAAACAAACTACACTCCCCCACAGAGACTTGGCACTTCCCTCTCATTTACAATCCGCTTTGATGATGGGAACAGTCCTAGTCAAAAAAAACAACCGGATTCTCAAAGACTAGACAACAATTCCACCTTGTTTCCAAAGACAGTTACAATAACTGATTTTGGGCATGCATTTGGGGAAACTTGAACGTGCAGGAAGAATCCTGGGCACCTCTGCTCTTATACTATGTTGAGACAAGATGGAAATGGGTTGATGTTTGGCATATTAATACCTGCTTGTACTCAATAGCGTTGAACAGATAACCTTTTTAACGTTTTTTATCACTCTTAACAAAGGGCACTATGCTTTAGAAATGTAAAATGTATTCCATGCAGGGGGTGCTTCTCTAGTTGGGTGGAGGTACTCTATATGGGAAGATTGTGACCTGACCAGTGAGTAATTTAACTAGTTTGAAAGATTTGAAATTCTGATTTCATTTAAAAAATATATCGGCATATTTATGTTTAGGTGGAAATTAACCATTTAAATCGAATTGACTAAATTGGTGTGATTCTGATGTTTAGTAAATTAATTGTAACAATAACCAATGAGCTTCCAGCTACAATAGGCTGCAGCACAGTACACACCTCCACCATGCGGAGTGAGTTAACACCTTAAAGGGTAACTACCGTTTTTTTTCAACCTGGAGTAAGTTAATAGGACTTTGTCCAGCTTGTATTTACTTAGTTTGTCTGATAGCGATAGACATAAAGGTTGGGAACCACTGCTCTAGCTGTGTTTACTGAATTTTACAAGTGAGTTCAAACGCACCATACTCCTAAAATCAAGATAGCAAAGGGAAGTTTCCTGGGGGTGGCACAGCACCCTGAGGCGACAGGCATGGTGCCAGCTGTATTGGGGCTCCTGGTAATGGATGTCCTCCACAGCACATCAAACCAAACTTCTCTCCCACCTAACAAATGGAATATCCCCCAGAACTCCCCTAAAGCCCCTGCTGTCATTGAGAGAGGGGATTCACCATACAATACATCCAATCACAGGCGGTTCTCTCCTCTCACATCCAGTCACAGAGATGTAAACAGTTCAACACAGAGAAAGAAAGTTTGTATTGTTGCTTCCCTGACAGTAATGTGGCTCTAATTAGAAATGACTGCACACACACCACCCACACACCTGTCACTTTACTGTGATGGATATGCAGGTAGTCAGATCCAGAAGCTTGCAGTCAGCGTGCTGAGTTTAGGCCCCCCATATGCTCGCCGTTGTGGCGCTGCAGCTCGCTGTTGGCACCTCTGCATGTCTGCACAGCTGCTGCTCACGCTGGGAGCCACGGCAGGTACGCACCCACCCAGCCTGGTTTGACTTGTCGTGTGAGGCACGCTCGCGAACACGCAGCGGCTCAGCTTTCTGCTGACTTTGTCATCAAATATTCATGGCTGTCTGCATTACCTTGCAGAGTTCTAATTGAGTTCTGCATATTCAGACGTTAATAACTCGGTCTAATTCCTCAAAGGAGTGAGCCAATTAGATAGCACTTGCATGAATAGAATTTCACATCTTAGTACGTCTCCAGACTTGCCAAGACAATTACGTGTGTGTATAATTCCGCTGTACAGTGGGTGTGAGCCCACTAAAATCAAGCAGGTCATTATTTCTTATTACTGATCCACACTGCAGGAAGAGCAGCTGTCCTATCCATTACAAGCAAGTAAATGAAACGCAGGAGTGTTGTTATTAGAATACACTGTTTGGACAAGATAGGACAGAGCGCTTTCAAAAACTGGGCCCTCTAAACCTTCCTCATGTTTTTTGTCTAAGCACATTTCCGACTCCCTCCCCCTTCCCCAGGAGCGAGCAGGAGAAAAATATCCGTGACCCAGTGCTGACCCACCACAATGTCACTCTAACTCATGGCAAGAGAGAAGTACTGCCGGGTCTTTGTCAGTTTCTCTCTGTAACCAGAGCAGGAGACATTGCCCAAAGTCCAGAGGGGTCACATTCTGCTGCGAAGCAGAATTTAAGGCAGAGAGGCAGACAGGCAGGCCGGCCACTTTGCCTGAGCCCGAGACAGAGATCAGGGCCCCCACTGCCACCTTTTATTCTTTGAAGAAAGGCCTGAGCAAGGCATGATCTGTGTGTCGGCCCTGTCCCTTCACGTTGGTTGCAGCCAGATATTACCACTTAGCTTCAATAAGAAATGCATGTGAACAAATAACGCTGTGCAGCGGAGTATACTGTAACCGGATGGATGAATCTTTGAATTTCATTTGTCACGTGCAGTTTAGAACTGCAAAGATTAATCGATTAGTTGTCAACTATTAAATCAATTGCCAACTATTGTTATAATCGGGTTCGGTAGTCTTTTAAGATTCAAGCTATTTAAATGTGAATATTTTCTAGTTTTTTCTCTCCTCTGTCACAGTAAACTGATTATCTTTGAGTTGTGGACAAAACAAGACATTTAGAACGTCATCTTGGGCTTTGGGAAACACTGATCCACATTTTTCACCATTTTCTTACATTTTATAGACCAATCAACTAATCAGACAGATTAATCAACAATAAAAAGAATCATTAGTTGCAGCCCTAGTGCAGTTTTCTTTTTTACTTTATCAGAACTGAAGTGGAAGGAGTGAAACCTGCACAGGCGGAGCAGCCGCTGCTGAGAGGATCCATAAAGTGTCCAGGCAGAGGTATAAACAAAATGTAAAAAGCAAATCAGGATAGGAGGCTCTGACAGGATGCCATCCCATTCCTGCACACGCTGGTCATCCATAACCCACTGTGAATTCATCACACAGACAGACAGACAGCCTGAGCTGAGCAGAGTAGACCTGCACTGTTCCAGGTCAGAGACAACCTCGGCGCACTCGCCCTGACTGGCACACAGATGATTGTCACAAACGCTCCGTCTGTGAATTATACAGCTGATAGTTTCAAGGCCACTGATCCTCGGAGTTAGCAAACCATTAGGAGAATCACTTTCCATTGTGTGACAAGCTCGCTCACACCCACACGTAAACACACACCTCAGTCGTCTGCATCCAGGCAGCGGAAAAAAGATACGAGTGGGTGATTTACATAACACACTTAGAAAAGACAGGATTTTGTAAATGAGTCAAGTCGCGTTAGCATATCTTCGTATGCTCAGACTATGGGCCTGATGCTCACACACTGCACAGACAGGTGGACAGAGTCAGGATGCCAGGCTGCGCCGGCCACTGGAAAGCTGGGGATAGGATCATGTCGGGGGGAGGGGAGTTTGGCTGCAGGGAGGGGAAATGGCAGGGGGTGGCTCATTGTTAACCTTTGCAGGATGAGGTGAGAGATGATCCTGACCACTGAGCCCGACCAGCTAAAAGGAAACACACACACAGTTCCACACAGATCTCTGCACCTCCGCAGCCTGAGCAGACCACAGATCAGTGAAGGGTGACCCTAACCTTCCCACAATCCCTTTGCAAATGTGTGGAGATTTAAT
Source organism: Perca flavescens (assembly GCF_004354835.1). Classification (NCBI taxonomy): domain Eukaryota; kingdom Metazoa; phylum Chordata; class Actinopteri; order Perciformes; family Percidae; genus Perca; species Perca flavescens. The sequence goes on from NC_041339.1 coordinate 816,834, forward strand.
GAGCTCCCAACCTCCCTCAACCAAAGCAGATTTCTGGCATTTTCCATAGGCCAAGAACTCAATGATTTGGCCTACGAATGTGGAAAACAACTTTTTTTTTTCCTTTAACCCCAACCTCAATAATCTTCTCTGCTACTGACTCAAGGTATCTCTCCCAAAACCTCTTAATTACTTTACATTTTTTACAAATATGCCTGTGACAGAAATTCTTGGTTGGGAACAGTGCTTGGCAATTAGGATTCACACAGCAGCATCAGTGTCTGTAAACACTGGCCTGTTTTGCCAAATCTGCTTTTTAAATATGCAGGAACAGAAGCTGGTGCCAAGTCAGCTGTGAGTGAGGTAACTGTAAGTGCTTCAGCTAGAAGAAGAGCCACACAGATCTACTGTAAACTAAAGACTTTTTAGTCATTTACCTAGTCATTCACTTTGCATTCCCAGCATGGTGTGGAGTAATTCAGGCTTAGTATGTGGAGTTGTAAGTGAGTGGTACATTACATGGGATGGTTTTGTTAATAAATACATTTGTGGACATGGGAAATGGGAAACAACCCTAGTGTATTTCAGCCATCTAACTGAAGGTTGAGTAGAGTCTTCTTGATGGTCAGTGAGCAGCAGGTGCCACTTTAGAAGATGGAATGTGTAGGGTTTTTATAGCATGGACAAAATAACAGGAACGCCTTAAAATCAAATGCAATCCAATAAAATGGCAACAAAATAAATACGACCTGTGTTAAACGCATGAGTTTTTGTTACTGCTGAGACTGTCAGAGCAGTTTAGAGGAATATTTTGACACTTGGGGAAATATGCTCTCCACTTTCTCGCTGAGAGTTGGATGAGAAGATTGATACCACTCTCATAATTTATGTCAAAAATTCACAGCCCACAGCCGGTTATCTTAGCTTAGCATGAAGACTGAAAACAGGGAGAAACAGCTAGCCTGTCATTAACATGTTCATTCTGATTAGTTTAATCAGTAGTGTAAAATACTTCATGTCATGGTTTCACAGTACTGGAGGTTAGGCGCAGTGATTTACTGGAGTTGTGTCATCACCCTGAGGTTGCCAGGCAACCAGTGGCGAGTACAGGAAGTCCGTCCAACCAGCTAAGAAGCTGCTGGGGCTAGCTTCATATTTTGTGTACAGTGCTGTGAGGTGATTTTGGTGTATTGCCATATACTATAAAAAATACTGGACGAAGCCTCTGGGCCTGAACAGTGAAGCCAATGCGGAAGTGCCTTAAACCTGCATTCTATCTCATGTCCAGCAGGTGGTGACTCCATCGGTTGCACAAAGATGGAACATTTTTGGAACATTTTGGGGGCCTAAAAATGTCTTGTTCAGGGTTATGCCAACCAAGCTATCTAGCTAACTACCACTAGCATTAGCTGGTAACTTAAGGGGAAGTTTGCTAATTTTTGCTGTTCTGCTGTACATGCAGATGGATGGCCCCGGTACCCAGAGGTCTGGGTTTACCTGCCCTAAATCTCCACGGGATGACTCGCTTTACAACGGTTGAAAATCAGCAACTTTCCCCCTTTAGCATGTAACTTAGCACAGCGCCATTGCAACCATAAACAACACTGGCTTGGCTGTGTCATCCTCCCCAGCTAGAGTAGAATTACTTTTTTGTCGTCATATCATTAAAAATGGGCATCGAAATTCAGCCACCCTCTCGTCCAAATACCTTTACGTCAGGTTTAAAAAAAAACAAGATGACGGTAATCCAAAAACCAATGCGTTGCGTCACGGCTGCTACGTCTATTATTTTTACAGTCTGTGTATTGCCCACACTCTGTATTGCAATTTCAAAACGTTTTCTTTCTAACAATCATTGTTTACCAAAAGAACAATATTTTAGAGCTGTAGTTTGTGGTGTTAAATAACAATGCATTATAATGTGACCTTATTTTTGTGGACCCATGCAGTTTGTAACTTTTTCACTTTCTTTATGAGTCATAGTTCCTTCATCTATACTATGTCTTGCCTCTCTTATTTTATAGCACTTTCTGTTAAAAAAGAAGATACTTGAGTACATGATTATATATTTGTAGGTTTATTTCCCTTGTCCTGCTTGATTGACCGATATTAAGCAATAAAAGGGAGAGAGGCTGCTTGTCGAGGTTCATTTAGTCAGCAGACACCTTCCCTCAGGAAGGAGGAGGGTCAGTGATTTGACTCATAGTTCACCACCAAGTCAGCGTCTCGTATTCACTGCAGAGGAAAGCAAACGCAGCAGCAGCAGCAGCAGCTCGGGCCTTTCTTTCCAACAAGCTCTTGTTAGATATCGCCAGGCTGCCTTCAGTAGGGTGTAGTTAATTCACACAGCATGGCCTGGCACTGACCAGCACATTCTGTGAGGGTCTGGACACACACACACACTGAATCAGATCATCTGTAAATTTGGCCCACTCAGAGTTCAGCGTGCCAGGTCATAAATTGCGTGCAGTCTCACTGAACTGCTGCCTGCCTCCTGTCAGCCCGACTAGGCCATGTGAAGAAGAAAAAAAGAACAGATAGGTGTAAAATTTGTGTTGGTACGGTTGGAGGAGATGGTAAACAGCTTAAAGTTAGCAATATGCCACAGCAGATTTTCAACTGTTTACTGTCTCATCTGCAACCATGGAAAACATGTCTTTGTTCCAGCTGTGTTTTACCTGTGGCTGTGTACAAACTACAGACTGAATCATTTGGAATATTTAAATTGAGTGAATGAGTCCTTGACCCCTGATTGTGTGAACCAGCGATGCAAGTATTGATTTCTATCATGTAGTTGAACAGTTTTGATATAATAGTTAAGACTGCAGCAGATTTTAAATACAATGAGTGGGTGGCTATTTTATTTTTTTTAATTGTCCGTTTTTAAGCAAAAATGGCAAACATTTGAATAGTTCCACACTGCTACGTGTGAGGATTTGCTGCTTTTCTTGTCTTACAGTACATTGTAGGAAACTGAATATAATTTAAAGATGGCACCATAGGCTCTGAGACTGATCAATTCATTGAGAAAAAGATCTTCAAATGAATTGAAAAATTGTAACCTCTTATCACGTCATTTATTCAAGTAATGGGTCTATGTTTAACTGCAAGGAAGTATAGAATCTGTGTTTTTATTTAATATTATTTTTACTAGTGTCTAATTTAGTTGTACTATACTCTTTAAAATAAATCTAAATCTGAAGAAATTATCATTTAATCCAATAAAGTGACAAATTACAAACGGACTAACTATAGAAATGAGTCAAATGATCCCACTCCATTAACATTTCTTTAAATGGAAGATTTTAAATTCCACTAAGTGATGTATGTGGTTTGACTCTGTGTCTCTGGCTCTCTGTCTCGGTCCGTCAGGCCTGCGTCTCGTGTTCAGAGCCGAGCACATGGGACCTCTTAACTCCCTGTTACATGCTTTGTTTGCCATCATACTCTTCATTCCAACAGACAGCTGTGTCAAATGTTGTTTGAGGAGCCTGTTGCTAAATAGTGGGAAGCTGGGCCGGACTGCGCGGGGCATCAGTGTGTCTGGTGCGAGACCATGATAGCACTTTGTAGCAAAAAGCTAACGGCTAACTATGAGGAAAAGGAGCCACAATTGACTGTAACGCACTCCACTCACCCCTCAGTTCAGCAAGAGGCTGTCTGACCTAAATTCACTTTACCTCATCTGCCTAGACATTTGTTTAGCCTTCTGGGCAAACACTTAGAGAAATGTATGAGGGAGAGGGGGAAAGAAAAGAATACATATGCTTGAATACATCACATTTAGTGGATAAGCAAAACCCGGACATCTGCAGACATATACAGCCCTCTAGTGGCAAACTGCAGAGGACCTGAATGTCTTACAGAGAGGGCATGAAGTCACTCATGTCAAATTTTCTAAACCATCTGTGGCGGTTCCAAACACAGACCAAAAGTTGTGCACGTTTTCTGTTTTGACATCAGATTCACATTTGTGTAACAGGCCTGCTAAATGTTACCTAATTCTAAATAAAAGGAGTCACGAGAATGAAAACAACAGCGGCTGAGCAGAATGAATGAATTGAGGTCATAGAATCTTACCATTGGAGAGAAAGAGAGACATTTTTTGCCTTTTGAGTACTGTACTCATTACAATGGCCCGGAGGAACTGTGTGCTGTGAAATCATATGCTCTAGTTAAGCTAAACAAGGGCAAGGTATTCCCACATGAAGGGCAGATGAGAATAAGTAAGTGGGAATGCAGACAGATGAGTAAGAGTTGAGGATGGTTTAGTGCTGTTTGGCCCCGACATCTTACTCACATTCTCAGGTTGCAAATATATTCTCTCCCTCCCTCCCTCTCTACCTTTCTCGGTCTCTGTGTGCGTGCGTGAGGCAAACCTCAAGGGCTCAGTGCAGTGAGCTCATTAAAGGCTTCATTCCACTTCCAGGATCGAGCAGGATTGCAATATGGACATTGTTTATACACAAATGTTGCCCTGGGAATAATGTTTATTTCTATTACCGTCTTGGAGGGGGGAAAAAAGACAAATAAGAATGCGGAGCTTGTCTGCACACATTGCTTTTCATGAAATAATGCCTCTCCAGGAGTGCTTTGAAGAAACAGCCATTTTTCAAACCACCTTTTCACAGCCTTGAGTCATACATCAGCTGCTCTCATGTGTTGCCCTTTTACCCTCCGATGACACATGATTGGCGCTGTGAGAAGCAAAAGTCAGACACCACACGGTGTCATGTCAGGGACATTTTTTACATTGTAGTTTCAATGACCCTCATCCTGTAAAGCTGCTTTGCTCATTAGCATATAGACTATAAATGTCACTGCATGTGCTCTGCAGCCGGACAGGGGAATGCTGGGAGTTCACCTCGGCCGAGCGGTCACACAAGTGTCATTTTAAACGGCAGGGCCCAGCGGCGCGCCTGTGAGGCAGCCGATGACGCAGCGCAGTGTTGCTACACACCCCGAGCTGTGTTTGGAAACACTGAGGCAGCTTGCCACTACAGTGGGAGCCAATGGGAACAGCTGAAGCGTGCACTCTTTAGCCCAGCCAAGCGCAGAAAAAAGGGGGGAGAGCAGAGAGAGAGACACAAAGATCCAGGAAATGCCTGAGCGAGAAGCAGCGACAGCGGGGCCCATCAGCTCCCACACAGCCCCATCAGGCCGCACATTGATCACCCTCACATGATATATCCATCCCCAGTAATTGCATCGCTGTTTAGAGAGGCGGTCGTTATTTATGAAATATTGAAATAACAAATGGCGTCTCCCGGCAGATATTAAGAAGAGAGATGCCACAGATAAGTCAGAGGCAGGCGGCCGCCACGCCCCCCCGCGGGCCGCCTGCCCAGTCGCTTGGCTGCAAAAAACCTGCAGTCATCACAAAGTGGAAATATTTACTGCTCACACTCTTGCATTATGTGAGGATGAAGTGTGGGCGAGGGCAGCTGAAAAATGACTTTGTTTGTGTTTCGAGAGGAGTGCTAATCAGATTCCTTCAGCTTCAGAGGCATTCGAGGACAGCCGAGCTAAAGGTCCTGAGTGTGGATTTATTTCTTGCCCGGCCGAGCCACCTGTAGGGTACCACTGGCAATAGGAAGCTGAAAAGCCACAAGCTCAAACCTGGAAAGATGCAGAAAAACCTCGTTACAATATGTTAGCAGACATGTGCTAATTGAAAACAAGCTCTCAAAAGGCCTTTTGGAAATGAATCATTAGAAACACTACATTAATCATCAGGTTTGTTGTGTAATCACGTGGGTGTCTGTGGGTTTGTGTGTTTGTGTCGACAGAACACCCTTGAGACCTGCACCATCTGCAGTAAGCCCATCATGGAGCGCATCCTGCGGGCTACAGGGAAAGCCTACCACCCTCACTGCTTCACCTGCGTGGTGTGCCACCGCAGCCTGGACGGCATCCCTTTCACCGTGGACGCTTCCAACCACATCCACTGCATCGAGGACTTTCACAAGTATGTCGTTTCTGTTCTTATCAGGTTTAAAATAAATGGTTGGGAATTAACAAACCCACAGAGAACTACCACCAAACTCTGCAGTTCCCCTCAGCTCTTCATAATGTTTTTCAGTGTTTTGTATTTGTTTTATGAAATGTATCTTTACTGTCTCAGGCAGCGAAAAAACTCTGGATCAAATTGCAGACAGACAAAGTTGGCAACTAGTCTTCCTGGTGAACACAGTGGAGCATTTAGCAACTTAAGAGCCGGATATTTCCCTCAGGAGATGGAGGAGACCAAAAACAGAGGTCAATAAAGTGTTAATATTTCATGATATTAGTCAGGAGTGATATACGTCCACTTTCCTTTTCCAATTTCAAAACCTTGAAATAGCTTTAAAAATTAATTATTTGCAGTACTGTATATATTGTATGTTGTTAGCTAGCAAGCTCCGCACTGTTTTATCCAATCCAAAAACTGCCTTGATATAGTTTGTCCGGGCTAGTAGTTTTCTCATCTAACCACGAGTAACCCCCAAAATTCCACCAGGCATGGATGCGCTGTGTTCCGACTATGCTGTGGTTTTGTTCCATCGTGCGCCATGCGTCGTACCACCCTGGGACGCCATGCGTCAGGACCATGTATGGCACTAAATACATTTTTCCAGTGAAGCACAATGATTGGGGGGTCTCACACAAAGAGCAGCCTAGGGGCCCCTGACCACCTTAATCCGCCCCTGGTCGTACCACCCTGGGAGCATCTTAGAAGCAGAGCGTTTTGCAGGCCCACCTCGCAGATTTCGTTGTTTTGGTCTCTGCTTCTACCATAAAAGTAAGTAGTCTACATAGTGAAATGGTTTATTTCATTTATTCCAGTTACAAACGACATGGATCAAAGATTTGTGGCTGTGTTTTAGTTAATAGTCAATAGTGTAGTGACGTGAGATACAATCAGGAGTCTGCACAGGGTGTTCATTTTGAAAATTGACTGGATGCTCTAGCCCAGGGGTGTCAAACTCATTTTAGTTCATGGCCCACATCCCCCTAATCTGATCTCAAGTGGGCCAGACCCGTAAACCACTCCAGAAAGATCAGAAACTTTATCTGCCACAGAGTTTTGTTGTCAGCTTGATGTTGGCAAACGCAAGTTGCTTCTGCTCTGACAGTGATCTAAGGCCAAACGTCACGGACCCGAGAGAGGGGAAATATTCAAAAAAAAACTCAAAATTTCTAAGATTAAAGTCGTGAATGCACTGGAAAGGACCTCAGATATTCTCTGAGAACAAAGTGTTAAATTTGGAATTAATTACTTCTCTGCAATTTTCACACTTTGCAAAGTCATCCTCTGGCAATGGATGAATCTTTTCTGTGATATGTCAGCGTGGTGTTTACAGCTTGTTCCACTGCCCCCAAGTGGCTAAAAAAACAATAATGCTGCTTTAAAATCCTTGACTGACCTGAGAAATTCAGCTGCAGTCTAAGTAAGCCGAATCTATCCAAGAGACCTCAGTGCTTCCCTTTCAGGAAATATTGTGGGCAATGTCACAATCCTAATGACCTTATGGATTTAATAGTTAATTCCTGTCATTGTGTCACACTCCACCCATTGCGTAACTGCCACCTTACCAGAAATGTTCCTTGACTCAGTGACCAGAAGGAAAACAGAAGTAAACAGCTGGCTCTTGGTGTGAGTGCACAGCTTTAGCTCGGTGGAGTAGCTGCACTGGCCCGTTGTTTAATTCCACATGACAAGTGTGACCTGAACAGCACAGCCCTTTGTGTCGAGGAATAGTCACGTTTGGGCCTCAGCCGTGCTTCCACAAAGCCCTTTCACTTCCTAATTCCCAGGCATTCAGTCAGTATCCACTGGCCTTCAGTCACCTGACATGACCTGAAGTCTCAGCGTGCTTTTCATATCCTCATTGACCCTATTGTTAGATATACCTCTTCCTATTGAAGGCATTTCCAGACTTACTGATGTGAAATATTAAATATTTTACTAGGAAAGTCAGTTCTGATATTCATGTTTAGCTTTTTCCTCAAATATTCTATTTCTATGAACTGTTTCAGAAAAGTGCAAATTTAGCTTTAAGCGGCACTTCAGTGGTTGGGTGAATCAATAATTAAACAAAGGAAAATCTGAATAATTGTTTCGTAATGTGTTCGCACTATTGTTCATAATAATTTTCTTGTTTTGTTTAACTAGCAGCACCTTACAGAATTAGCACTCTGAATTTCGTTGTACGTTTTTAATGATACATATAGAAAGGCATTCTATTCTATAATATATGCTATTTTTACTCTTGTGTCGATAGAGCGATTAGTCCCAAGCTTCACAAGATAAATCTGAGCAGAACAATCTAACTGATGCTATTATTCCTGGGTCATTTCTTTAAATAGTTTTAAATAAAACAAAGGATGGTTGAACTGGTCACAAGAAGTAGACATGATAATGGATAGAAAGATGACTTTAAGGGATCATAAGCCAAAAAGTTTGGGACATGCTGGACTAGTCAATTGACAGAAAATTATTTGGGAACTGTTTTGATAGGTGATTAATTATTCAAGTCATTAATCAAGATTTTGAAATGACGCACCTTCTCTTATTCCAGCTTCTTAATTATAAGGATTTTTTTGTTTTGTTTTCTATGTTTTTATTGTTATTATATTATTAATTAAACATTACACTGCAACTTGAACACGTCAGCTTGAGCTCTGATGGGAATATTTGATCATTTTTCGACATTTTATAAACCAAACGATTAACCGATTAAAGTACCAGGCAGATAAACTCAATAATGAAAGTCATTGTTAGTTTAAGCCTGTGTTTACAGTCTCAAAAGCATCACCTAAAAAATAGTGAATGACGATGGATCACGAAAGTATTTTACAAATTGTGTTACTAGATGTCACATTGTGTCATAATATTTGCTATTGTTCTGATTCCTGTTATTTCTGCTTGTGTTTGACAGGAAGTTTGCCCCGCGCTGCTGCGTGTGTTCCGAGCCTATAATGCCAGCGCCGGGCCAGGAGGAGACCGTCCGTATCGTGGCCCTGGACCGCGACTTCCACGTGCAGTGTTACCGCTGTGAGGTATGCTCTCTATGTGTCTATCTCCTCTGCTATGGGAGCGCTATAATTAGTACTGCTGGTTATGTACCGTGTTGCACAGTTCCAGATGACAGTCATTATGGTATGACATATCGTGCATGCCAGTCCCCCGAGTCACCTTTTCAGCAAGACTGAATCATCCCTCTCTCTTACCTGCCTCGAAATAGCTTTCCATCTCTCCTCTGCAAAGTTCACGGACTTACATAGTAACCAATCTGTCCGCCGCCGCTCACCGGCTGATAAGCGGCGCTGAGACATTACGTGCCCGGCTAAAGGAGAAGTAACGTGTCACATTGTCAAAGAGCAGTGCCAGTGTGAGTGTACACAGAGTGTTTGGCAGACCGAAAGGTCAAAGAAAAGCAAAGCAGATTAGTTCAGCTGAAGGGGCTCAACAAGAGAAGAATTCTGTCACCAGGGAGACATGAGTAGATGGAGTTGTAAGTCTGTGTGTGTGTGTGTGTGTGTGTGTGTGTGTGTGTGTGTGTGTGTGTGTGTGTGTGTGTGTGTGTGTGTGTGTGTGTGTGTGTGTTTCTGAGTGAGAAAGAGATGTTGAGAGTGTAACCCAGTGTCACAGAGAAAATAATGCCAAAGCAATGTGTGTCTGTATTTCCAATAGTCCACATGGTGTGTGTGTGTGGTTATTACGCTGTAAGAAGAGTGCAGCGCACACACAGTTTTTGGGATTTAAGAGATGTAACTAAGAGATGTAAACACCACAGAGCAGAGCAGCAGACATTAACAATCATCACTCTGGTAGTATTTGTGATCTTTTTATTGATCATTAAGAGTCAATCTACTCCCAGACTGACCCACTCAGAGAAGAGCTTGAACATGTTTTTTTAGTTACGGTTACTTTTTGGGGACAAAAGATGCCTCTACAAAGAGGGCTTTAGTAGAGAGAACACTTATATGAAATATTATAGACCATCTACAGTAGAGTTAGCGAGGTCGATAAACACACACATACATATATTTAAAGCTAGAGTGCGGAACATTTACATATAAATGAACGTCCTTTACTTTCATGTCGACTAAGCCTATCACCGGAGTACCGGAATTAGCGCCCTTTATATAGAGCTATCTATTTATATAAAGGGCGCTAACCGGAATAGGACTGCAACTAAGGATTTCATTGTCGATAAATCCGTAGATTATTTTCTCGATTAATCGATTAGTTGGTCTATAAAATGTCAGAAAATGGTTAAAAAAAAAAAGAAAAAAGTGTAGATCTGTGTTCCAAAAGCCAAAGATGACATCCTCAAATGTCTTGTTTTGTCCACAACTCAAAGATATTCAGTTAACTGTCATAGTGGAGAGAAGAAACTAGAAAATAATCACATTTAAGAAGCTGGATCAATCAGAGAAATGTTTCTTTTTTTCATAAAAAATTACTCAAACCAATTAAGCGATTATCAAAATAGTTGTCGATCTATCTCACAATCTAACGTGCTTATTATGACAATGCTAACATGCTGATGTTTAGCAGTTATAATGTTTCTATTGTGGTCTATCTATGTCCCGATCCGAGTCCTTTTAAGATTTGATACTGAGTCCGATCTGATACTTAAATTTACCTAAATATTGATTAAATATGTATCTGGCATGGATAGGATATGGCATGGGTATGATATGAATGAAAATGTAATTGGGAGAATGTGACTCCTAAAATTGATGTGAATAATCAGCTAGAGAGAAAATTTGTTGGAGGAGTTGTTGGGACTTTGAAAAACACAGTGCAAACCCTTCGGTGTTAAGAGAAAGAGCTCTTCTGAGTTGTGTGTGCTCTTTCTGTTACCCGGTAATGACCAGACTCACCGGCTGGTAGAAAACCAAATCACTGGCTTCTTTTCTGCAGAGAGATCCTGTAACTTGACACTGGCTGAGTTTTTAAACGCGGCAAATGTCTGATTCAGGGTGTGAGCACAGTGATGGGTGAGCGTGGCTAATGACTGGGTTTGTGTCTGGGGGACTAACAGAATGTCTGTGTCCTGCAGGACTGTGGCTCTCTGCTCTCAGAGGGGGATAACCAGGGCTGCTACCCTCTGGACGGACACGTCCTCTGCAAAAACTGTAACACCAGCCGCATCCAGGACCTCACCGCCAAGGCCACCACCGACCTCTGAACCGCCCGTAGCCCGGTCAACTTCACTGTGATAACCCAACGCTCGCTCTCTCTCTTTCTGCCTCCCCCTCTATCTTTCTCTCTCTCGCAAACATACCAATCACAGAAGCCTGCATTCCTCATCATATATACATATAAATATCCCTCTATATATATATACACTTTCATTAACAAGAAAAAGCATCACGTGTTCACCTGCACACATATTTCTATTGAGTCGGTACACTCACAGCAGAAGAGGCTGTGTGTTTCTTAACTGTGTTATTAAAGGAATAGTTGAAGATTTTTGGGAAATGTGCTTACACTGTACACTTTCTTACATGAGAAGATCGAAGCCACTTTCATGTTAGTATGCTGAATATGAAGCTGCAGTCAGCAGGTGCTGGAAACAGCTGGCCTGGCTCTGTCCAAAGTTTTCAAAGAAATCCACTCCACTGTATCCTAAAAGCTCACCAATTAACATGTTGAATCTCATTTGCGGTTTCACATGGGTTACGGGCGGCTTCTGGCCAAGAAGTAGTAAATTAAAGCTGCAACTTGTCACTCTGAAACTTCAGTTTTTTGTCTTCATGGTAAGCTAAGTTTAAGATTGACCGTACAGATATATCGACAAGAAAGCAAATAAGCATATTTCCCAAAATGTCAAACTATTGCTTAAAATCACTCCCAAACCCATCAGTTAATAGGTTAAAATATACATCATCACTCAGTGTTATTATCTCATATCATAATCATCTGCAACCGGTGTGTTCTAGCCAGGGTGCGCATGCATGCAAGCCCAACATGTTCTCGCTGACTGGTTGTTTGGATCTGAAATGGAGTCTGGCTCCACCCCATGTTTGACACACCTGCCCTGCAGGTGAAGATGGATGGATGTGTGTGTGTGACTGTAGCTTCATCGGGATTTAGAAAAACAAAGCACATATGGTGAGCACATTCTTTTTATTCTTTAGTGTTTGTACAGTGCAAATCCACAGACGGTACATACACACACACACACACACACACACACACACACACACACACACACACACACACACACACACACACACACACACACACACAGAGTTATAACAGTTATAACTCAACACCAAAGAATTGAATTGAAACTGCTATATTTACAGTGCAAGTACTTTGTGTGCAACTATATTAAAGGTTACCTACATGATATTGATACCACAGGAATGACAGGTGGTAGTTCTCAGTGTCAAAGACAAAATCCTCAATAGGCAGCTGTTGAATGCAATTCCCTTTTTAACATAATATTTTCTTTATACTTCCCAATCAAATGTGCTTTTATGTATACAATAGATTATTTTCTCTTGGCCTGAACAGTACAATCATGGCACTCCATTCATTAGATATGGCCCTAGTCTTTTTGAGCAGATAAATATGTAACTTAGAATGGCATAGATTAGATTAGTGATTGTGCTGTAAGAAGTCTGCTAGAGATAACAGATTAGAGATGGCTATGCAATTTGTGATGTTAATTGCATCGACACTTTATAAGAACTTTTATGAATAAGGAAATATTTTACCTGTACAGATTGGAGCATAAGTGTCCTTATAGTAATCCTTGAATCCAAACGATGCTGTTGGTACTGTGTGACTTTGTGTGTCACTGTGCTGTATGTCAGTATTGATTGTACCGCTCACGCTTGTCTTTTATATTTAGTGTTTGTTTAAAGTTGATGGGCGAAGAAGGGACCATGAGAGCTGCCCCCTAAAATGATTTGTTCCAGCCAAGAATCACAGTCAGTTGACCAGTAGTTTGACTGTTTGATTTGATAGTTACTTCATTAGAATCACTAGAGCAGTACGAAGACTTTCAGTTAAAGGTACCCTGTGGAGTTTTTGTCCACTTTTATGATTGGGTCCCCATTTTGTTTGAATTTTGCACAAAGACCCATATGCAGAGTCAGGGTCGCTAGAGTCTGGAACACCTCCATAGACAATGAACTGGGGAAGATGTTTTACATGACACCGAGAGCACCGGGGGGAATGTGAGGGGAGGATATGGGTACATTTTCTATTTCAGAACTAAAAACACTACTGTACAATAGAATAAAGCTCATTTTGGTATGAAAAAAACGAGAAAACAAACATTCTGATGGGTTTCCAAAATCTCCCCTTCATTGTCTATGGAGCAGCTCCAAACTTTATACTTGATGACGTCACAAGTCTGAGACTGACTTCTCTGGTTTCTGGCTTTGAGAGAGAGTAGCTTACAGTCATAAATATTGATTGAGCTTCCCCAGGCCTTTGAAATAACATATTGGAATTCTGAGTTAAGGGTTACTTACATTCACTTCATACAGAGGCAAAACAAAATGACTACCAAGACTACTCTTTGGAAATTACGTTTTGTGCCTCTTACAGAGGTTTGGGGGCCTTTACATGTCTGTGTCCAAGGGCCCATTGTGTCATACATAGTTTGTCCATGGCTGTAGGCATCACAGCGCGTGTGGGTGATTTTTTGCAGCTGGTTTCACGCTATTCCGCTTATCGACAATTGGTGGAAGCAATGTGTATAGAAGCGCATAAATGTGCCTGCAAAAGCAGTGAAGAAGACTACAACTCCAGTTTAAAGTATACAAACAATCGGCTTTGCAAATGTTTACTGAGAAAGAAAATGCTGCTAGCATGTTTGGTGTTTAATTTGTTTACAAGAAAACTCCACAGGGTACCTTTAGAGACGGTAGGTAATAAGTACTGCTCTGCCTATTTGTTAGATGGATTGGTTTACAGTGTTTCCCAAGGTCCGGTTACAGATGTCTTGTGCATGTGGATGGATATATTATGAACAAGGCAATTAATTATAATTTTCAGAGAATTCTCTTTACTTCTTTCTTCTTTTCCTCACACATTGAGAAGTGGTGTTTGGATACCAGAAAGTGCTTATACCAATAGCTATACTGTGTCAACTGTAATCAGTAAGTCTAGTGACATCAGAGTGTCTGTGGCGATGTTTTAACCAGGATAACACATTGTACACAACTGTGCTAATAAGCCCATTAATAAATGAAGAGTGAATTTATTAGACCTATGCCGGGACACATTTTCTACTAAAAGTAAAGAAAACTGTTGATTATTTAAAATCTAAAGGAGTATTTAATATTAAACACAGTAAACACTCTGCACTGCTGGTTCTCTAGAAGGTTAGGCAACCTAAACTCCACGGCCTTAGGAATCTTTCCATCAATATCTGGAGCGCAGTTCACCGGTAACATCCCTAAACCAGAAGACAACAAGACTTACAGTGAAGTGAAACAAGCGCACTCCCTGAGAAAAGAATTGTGATGTGTCTTATGCTACATTTACATTGCTACGTTTTGGTTTAAAAAAGGAATATCTTTTGCTACATTTCCCCCCGTCATTCCCACTGCTCTGGCGTTTCCCCCTCTCATTCCTCCTGCTCTGGTCGTTTTGGGCGTGTTAGTTTAAACAGAGAATAGGTCTTCTACTGTGTGCACAGAGATCACTTTCAGGCTCAAAAACTTTGCTTAATAATCAAAACGTAGCGATGTAAATGTAGCCCTAAAGACATGTTAGAAATGTCTCAACAGTGTCACAAAACTTAAACTGGAAAACAATTTACAGTCATCCCCAGCATATTTTATGTCATATTATCAGTTATTAAAAAAACAACAACTTATAAATAGATCAAACTGTTTGAGAAAAAACATTCAAATCTGTTCACCTCCCTAGTTATAGAAGATATTTATACTCTCCTTATTTTATCTCTACTTCTTTTAAAAAAAATGACATACAGTATATCACACCAGCTACATTAGGTCCATACTTGGATCCATAGCGTTGGTCATTTGACAGTGGACTCAGTAAGCCATCTGATTACTGGTTGTTAGGCAACAAGGACTAAAAATACACACTTTATATATCAATATCTCACATGTGTTGCTAGGTTTTAGCTCTCAGAGATGTGGCTGGGGATTCGGCTACAGATCGATACAGGGCCTTCTGACCTGCTGGGATAATTAGACAGCATTGTTAAAGGTACATCTCAACACAATTGAAGATTTTTTTCAAATAGACTTAAACAGGCAGAAATTAAAAAACCTACAGCTGATGCATTTAAAACCAGTACCTGAACAAAAGCAGTGCAGTGAAGCTCTTACTATTCTAGTTCAGGTGCTTTTCATAGCCACTTGTCTCTGAAAACAATAGCTTACAGTACTAGCTGAGTCAGAAAGTGGACATTTGTGTTTTTGGTTTTCTTTAAATGTCTTTTCTGAAGGGAAAATGGTATCCATTATTCAGACCGGCTCTGGTTCTTACTCTACAGGAAAACATGTCATTGCAATACTGTAGCAATATGGAGTAGGAACATTTGCTGTGCTTTCAGGCATGACCATTGCACAGTTGAGTCATTCTAGTGTTGTGTTTAACTTAATTGGTGACAGTGTGAGGAAGCATACAGTAATGGTGAGCTACCGACATCATCAACATGTAAAATAAAATAAATGTATTTGCCGAAATGTAAAAATTTAGTTGCAGAAAGTGAGATTTCCACAGTAGCCTTTTACAGACTGCTGTCAAATCATAACTTGTGTTTGGTAAATGTACCGGTTCATGTCAATTTATTTAATGTAACGTATAATACAGCCATCAATTAGAATTGTTGTTTAAAGCACATGTTCACACCTTGTGCATGTTAAGTGTTATACACCAGAAAAAGAGCTGCTGTTAGTTTGATAAAGGATGTGAGGTCATTTAAAGGAACACGCGACTTATTGGGAATTTAGCTTATTCACCGTAACCCCCAGAGTAAGACAAGTCGATACATACCCTTCTCATCTCCGTGCGTGCTGTAACGCTGCCTGTCGGCTCCAGCATTAGCTTAGCCCAGCACAGATCCTGCAGGATCAAAATCAATATTTTTTATAATAATGTGTAAAGTAAATGGGCTCAATCCACAGAGAATGGTCACCATACGGCAGACAGGCAAAGTTAGCAGCAAGCTGGTGAACAAAGTGGAGCATGTGTCTTGTTATGCTGCCCCTAACAGGCTAAAAAAATCATTAATGCTGTTTTAATAAGATTATTTAATATAGAAAACAAGTTTGCACGTGCCATATTACATTTAGGGCTGCAAACTGCTCAGTAAAGAGTCAAAAGATGTTACTAATACTCTATGTCTAATGTCTTTTTCTTTGTTTTAAATGATTTAGATTAAATGTTTCAAAAATATTTTATTATTGGCTTATTAGCACACGTTTTCCACATAGCGTACCCCTGTCACAGAGTTAAACCTCAATGTGCCATAAAAGCTGTACTAAACTCTCCTGTTTACAGTATTTGGGTGGACAGCATGTGGACACATCACACATCTTTGTGGAAGCATATCTCACATGAAGCTCGATGTTTCAAGTAGAAGAAAATACCTTAATGATTCTTTTCTTTGTTCAGTCTATTTGTGTTGTCTACTGTCTTTGTTCTACCCATGTTTGTAAAAGTGCCTTTGGCTGAACAGTATTGAATCTCTATACTGTTGCTGTGTATTTCATGTTTTGTCGTGCCTCACTCAAAGATGTTGCCATGTTTACCAAAGTAAAAATCAAGAGGATGCCTTTATCCATACAGTAGGAGTTTCCATCAGCGGCGGTGCTAAAGGCTGCAGCAGCGGACTCTTTAATGGTGTGGAGCTTGACCCTCTCTTGTTAAAGTGAAGTGTCTCGTCTGTGCTTGATCTGTGGAAAGGGGTGTGTAGTCAACTGGTGTGTTTTTTTGTTTTTTTTCTTTCTTCAATAAAAGCTTTGCAATAGCATCTGTCGTCGTGTTCGTTAATGATAGGATGTCACAAAAGCCCCAACAGCTTCTCTCATTTAATTTATCTTTATTATAAGTAATAAAGCAAAAGGATTACATGACACACATGGATGTGGGCCATCCTACTTCACCCTGGAGCTCCGTAGAATGGCCCCTTTCTTTGGTCTAACAGAAAGTTCTTATCCCCCACAGGGGTGTTGTCTCTTCCTATTGGTGGGCTGGGGGATAACCATATATATATATATATATATATATATACTCTTCCCCAGGAAACCTCTTCATTCCTGTTTCCTGAGCTGACCCCCTTGACAGATTTCTGCCTCTCTAACTGAAGTCAAGAACCGATGTTTGTGACATTATAAATTATTGTCTTTTAATCAGGACCTTGGTGTATCCTTATTTTGTTGAAGCTAGGCACTTAGCATGTTAACTTTTTTATTTCTTCACACATCACGCCTCGGTGTCCTTGTTTACTTTTAGTCTTTTGCACTCTTTTGTTGAATTATATTACAAAATAATAATGCATGACACTAACTTAGCTTCTTCCCTGGAGTCCTCGTGCTTTCTCGCCTCGCAGATTTCCTTGGATTGTGGTGGCACCTGGATGGTGGTTGCGGCTGCTGTCGTAGTCCTGCTCGACGCCCTGCACTGCTATTACTATTATGACAAGTCAGAGATTTAGTATCTTTTTTTGTTACTATAATTGCCACCATCATGTCATTCCAATATACCCACTGCACATTATGAGTCATTTTCCTCTCTCTCTCTCTCTCTCTCTCTCCCCCTCCCCCTCCCCCAAGCCAGCTGCATCAGATGGCCACCCACCAAGAGCCAGGTTCGTCTGAGGTTTTTGCCTGTTAAAAATAAGTTTTTCCTCGCTGCTGTTGCATCCAATGCTTGCTCTTATGGGAGTTGTTTGGTCTCTGTAAATTATATAGTGCGAGTTGAGGCCCCGACTATAGATGCATTTTCATTTCCAGATACTAGCCTACCTATCTGAGCGGTATTGTTTTTCTTCCCGGTTTATCAGTTCTGTAGCCTACATAACCTTATCCGTCCTCATATCACTAACGTCACCCATCGTGGACATGCTCTACATCCCAGCACATTCTTTGTGTCACATTATGTTTTTTTGCAAATGGCAGTTTTCTTTACAACATTGGAGATGTGGAGCATATTAGTAAAGCCACTGTAGCAAAGCACTGTCAGACGTTTTTGTGGAGTTCCCTGGACACAAACCAGTAAGAGCCATTATTTTTTTTTTTTTTTTTTTAGCCAGGAAGAAACTCGTTGCGATTAAAAATCTCTTTTCAAGAGTGTCCTGGCCAAGGCAGGCAGCAGTATAACCACACATACATGCCAATACAAAATACACAAAAACACTAAGAACATAAAACAACTGAAACAGCAAATCCCTCAGAGTCAACCAGAATACTAAACACATCAGGTAAAACATCTACAGCCAGATGTCATTCTATCCAAGTCAAACAACATCCTCTTAAAAGCTACCAATGAGACCAGTTTAGTAAGTTTCATGGATTTCTGTAACTTGTTCCAGGCAGAGGGAGCAGCAAACTTAAATTTCTTTTTCCCCAGCTCAGTTCTGACCTTTGGAACAAACGTAAGGAAAAGATCCTGGGAACGAAGATTGTAAGTCCCAGTGCTGTTTATATTGATATAGGTCAGAAGGTAGGATGGAAGGAGACCTAGAATAGCCTTGTATATGAGAGTATGCCAGTGTTGAAGTCTCCGTGTTGATAAAGAAGGCCATCCAACACGTTCATATAGATCACAGTGGTGAGTGAGGGCTTTCATACCAGTGATGAACCTCAGAGCTCCATGGTGTACAGTGTCCAGTGCATGTAAACTTTTAGACAAAGCATGCATGTATAAAACAACACCATAGTCAAGTACAGACATAAAAGTGGCATTGACCAGCCTCTTTCTAGATTCGAACGAGAGGCAGGATTTCATTCTGAAATAAAACCCTAATTTAAGTTTTAATCTTTTAGCTAGCTGCTCAATATGAAAAAATTAAAAAGGAGTTCTACAGTATTGCAGTGGAATGATATAAACCCTTTGAAATAAAAGATTATGAATTATAATTCTGTTAATGATGGTGCTGCAGCCTCTGAATGGGATTAGTAGGACTAGGATTTTTATAGATTATAGGTTCAATACCATTTCACTAGTAATATTATACTGATGATTAAATATGATATTAATACACTATATTGGAACTTACGCATTTACTCTAGCAGCAATTTTCTCCCACGCAAAGTCAAATGTTCACACGCGCTGTATGAGTATTTCCGCTGACCAGTTTGTTTGTGGTTGTTACCATGGTGAGTTGTAGTATCATGGCTCCATTCATGCTGCCTTTGCACTTAACTCTGAGTCAACCTACTCTGAGTTGATTGAACCAACTCAAATCCGCTCTTCTGGAACCAAAAACTCAGAGTTTCCATCTCAGGGTAAATCAACTCAGGGTTAGACTCAGAGTTTGTTAAACGGGCCCCAGCTCTATTTGTAAAGTGTCCTGAGATAACTTCTGTTATGATTTGACACTATATATAAAATTAAATTGAAAATATTACTCTGACTTAGGCCGAAGTTGCCCCCCCACCTGACGCTGGTTAACACTATCCCTTTGCATTCTGGTCCATTGGATTGCCCACATAATGAGCTCCTTCTCTCTTGTCTTCTCCTTCGGCTCATCTGAAACGTCCCGTTGACTTCCTGAGCAGCGTACCTGCAGCTGAAAGAGATTTATTCCCAACAAGTACGACCCAGGTCTCCTTCACTCTCTTCAAGAGTCATTTAAAAGCCCTTCAGTGGCAGCAAATGCCCCGTACTTACACAGCTCCCATTCACTTCCTGCAAGTCTCCAAACGCTCTTTAGACAAATTGGAATCACCTGCTTAATACTGTAGAAATCCTACACTCGCAATGGTCTTTTGAGTGTACATCTGGGACAACGGTTTAATTACACAGAGATACATTGTGCAGTCTCTTTTCTTTTTTTTCTTGTGGCCACGATCAGCAAATGCACTCAGCTATGAAGTATGCTTACTGGGTTCAGCTTGACGGAGTTGTTAGAATAATTTAAAGACCTCCTTTTTTTTCATACTGCCTTCCCAAGACCCGCTTGATTTAATCCTTTCCATTTGTCATCTTCACTTGTGTGCTGCGTATCAGCAGTGAGTCACTGAGCATTTCATTTTCCTCCCTGCAGATTGCTAAATTGAAACAGCACATCTGAAATGTAAGAGAGGCCAAAGCGATCTCTATGGACAAAACCAGATATTATTTGAAATGTTGGAAACAAAACTGCAGCAGCCAGTGGTGCAACATAGAATTAGAAATCAAACCGAAATATTTATCCGCAGCAGACACCGATGCTTACAGTAAATACAGTCATTATATCATCAGTCATTGCCTCTGACATCAACTGTGAACTGGAGAGCGCTTATTCACCCCCTTATTTCTCTGCTGGTAAACTGAAGATTTTGGAGTGCCAGCAATGTGGAGATCTAGTCAATTTTTCCGAAACATGCTGGAGGCGAGTGTGTGTGTGTGTGTGTGTGTGTGTGCGCGCATGTGTGTCTGCATGCGTGCATGTATGTCTGCCTGCCTGCCTGCGTGTGTGTGTGTGTGTCTGACAGAGAGAGACCGAAAGAAAGAGAGCGAGAAGCCCTCCAGCAGTTTAGCCGAAGACTTGCGTTACTGCACATAAATCTGGTGTTTACAAACAAATTGATGAGTGATGGGCCCCCCAGCCAACATGATGTACCCTCCAATTTCTTCCTCTGCATAATATTCCAGCGTCAAGTCTCCGGGGGCCTGCTTCGGCATTTTTGAATGTCTTCTTCTAATACTCTGAATTATTTACCGGGATGCAAAAAATGAGCACGAGGAAGCAAAATGGGCTACTATCATGCATAATCTCGCACACTCCCATTTAAATGAAGCTGTCATATGGTCAGATTTACATAACATTACAATGTGGGCCGACATGGCAGCGCTCCGAGCTTAATGTTATTAGCTTTCAAGTGAATTCCCACTGTGCATTTGCATTAAGAGCATTGATTTTGTGCGTCCTTGAGTTGGCTAAAGGCAGTGATGTAATCACAGAGTCAGTGTTGCTCTCGGTAGAACTTAGGCAGATCACTCGGAGACACAAATCCAAGCCATCCCAATGTGCACGTTGCATGAAAGCATTATGAGTGCCTTTTCTTGTTCTACAACCGGCTGTGAGCAGCGGCCAAGGTGCCCAGAGAGTTCAAGGGTGCCAGCCATCTTCATGACTTAATGTTTGTGGATTATTTCCATCTAAACATTTGAACCAATGAGAACATTTCAGATTTCTATTCATTTCAGATTTTTATTTATTGGTAAAAACAGAAATTACAAATGTGACCAGTTTAGTTCCGAATCTTTTTTTCTTTTTCTTAGTTTTTTATCTTTATCTGATAGACAATACATATTTTTGAATCTTAAATCTTTTTTTTTTCTTTTAGTTTTCCAAATTTTTTATTTGAATTTTAACAATCTATCTATCTATGTTTTTACTGTACAATCCAGATGTTAAATGATGAACATTACCTGCTAAACATCAAGACGTCAATGTGAGTATATTAGCATTCTGCCCTGTCTAAATACAGCAAAGCTGCTAGCATGACTGTAGCCTTGTCAGCTAATACTGAAAACATACGTGCACTAACATGCCCCGGGGGCCTCATTACAGTTAGTGTGCTACCTTAAATTACTTTAGTAACTTTACCTTTAGTTCAGACTGAACTGTTACAAATGTGTTCCTTAAAGTCCCAGAAATGTCTTTGTACAATTATGTCAGACCAGGAGGTACATGTGGTGCCCATTATGTGCCTGTTACAGTCCATCTGTGAAAGATGTGCTCTCCAGTACAAATATGTTCTTCCCCTTTGTTTTTGTGAGTTGACTGTAAATTAGAAATGTTCCCAATAGCAAGTTGGGATGACATTTTTGGACAAATTTTCAGGCTTTATCTGTAGAATAATAAACTTGGAGGCGTCATGCATCTTTTAAACCTGAAAAAAACAGATTGTAATGATTTCTTGCAGAATTGCAGAAGACGTTTTTTTCTGGGGGCATTTCTTTGGGCAGGGCTATTAGCCTGAACATGCCTCCTTTAAGGTGTGTAACTTGATCACTCCTCAAAGAGAGCCGCTGTGTAAAGGCGGTGAATAAATGCTAATACAGACTAGAGGTCAGCTTGTACAAATGTGAGTATCATTTACATAAGAAACAGCTGCACATTGGATATGGTGACACACTGTAAATTATCACCGAAAGACTTGAAGCAGACTCCACTATCTGCAGTCTGGCAGAGATTAATAAATTAATGGTAATTGATTTAAAACGGGGGAGGGGGGATGTGAACACTTGTTAAACTGCCAGTGATGGTAAAGGCTTCGGTTCAGCTGGATAAAACACAGCGTGGTACTGTAGTATTTCTAATTACTGCAGTTTCTTTGTTTTGAGAGCAAACAATCGTTACGTCTTTTTAAAAAATCCATCGCCAAATGACAAAAAATCTACTTTCCTCATTGGACACGTGAGGCTGCCCCGATAACATTTGTTTGAATTGCTGTGCTTTGCCAAAGGGCGGCCTTTCATAACTGAGATTCATTAGAGACACTCCAGTATCACTTACTAATGCTCACGGAGAGAGATCTGTTCCCGTATTGTTATTTCATTCACACACTCCCAAACACCGGAAAATACAATGGACAGAGTCCATTAGTATTCCCACAGTTAGCTCTTTCAGCTGACTGTCCTCCCCTCAGGCATCCAGCCCTACTAACTGAGAAAAGAGTCCAGAGAGGCCATGTACATTTTCAGGGAATTTGGTAAAGCCAAAAGGACTTTATTAAATACAGATGTGCTATTAAGTAAATGCACCTACTGTTTGCTCTCTTGACACAGCAACAACAAGCCACTGCAAGTAAAAAAAGAGATCTCTCATGAATCACAAATTAATACACATATACAATATAACCATAGACAAAACACAAATTTACACAATATATGTACATCAGAGATGGGGACCCAAGTTTGAGACTCAGACTCGAGTCACACACACACATAGCGACCTGTAACCTACCTTCGTAACATGTCATCTGTAACGTATGTGCTGGGTGCTAGACACACGTGAGAGAGTACAACAAACATGTCGGCCGCACCGGCAGATTCAGCAGAAGATTAGCAATTAGATTAGGTTAGCAAACATGTTTAGCTCAGCATTGGCCATTTAACGTTAGCTAGCTTCTTGCTTTAGCTACGAGACTTGACTTGGACTCTAGCTCAGACTTCAGACCTCTGACATATATAGCAATTGTGAGTCGCTTTGGATAAAAGTGTCAGCTAAATGACATGTAATGATGCAGTGCTGCTTTTTTGGCCTTTACCTCTCTCTACATCACAGCCATCACTCACCCTCACCCCTCCTGCCACAGTCTGACTGTCAGGTTCACACTGCGCCCATGGCTGATTTATATGCAGCACAGGGGTGGGGTTCAGATCCGGATAAATCCACGGACTTTACTGACTTAGTGTAGGTGCGTCTCTCCAGCTCCACTGAAAGGTAAAGCAGTTCTCATGATTTAAGGCGCTCTTTGAGCTGTCACCTCTTGACCTAAGGGTAAGAGAGTCGTCCGTGGATTTAATGCAAAACCTTGTGTTTCCCTGTGAACACTAAAACAGGCCGACTGATTAAGCCAGCTGAGGATATTTGAATGCTAGAACAGTAGGCACAAAATGAATACCACTTTCTTGTTTCCTTGAAAGTTGGTGGTTTGTTGATCGATACCAATTATACCTGAACCTCCACAGATACCATTTTAATAAGTATAGAGCCAAGTGTTTCCATGTGAACCAGACTGCTTTTTTAAATGTTTACAAACAGAAGATGTGTTGGATCATAGTGCAAACATGAATAATTTAATGTGGAAGATTGTGGCACTGTGACAACTACGCTTGTCTGCCATACCGCTACAACTCCAGTCTCTCTTCATCAACACCACCTGTCATGTTGCAAACGTGTTGATTACAATTGATTTTAATGTGGATGTTGAGTAACACTAAAAAAAGGATACTGTCACAGTAATTGCTTATAGCTAAGCATTTACTAATTATTATTATTACTAATAGCAAATTATTTCATTATTATTATTATTACATTACTTCTCTATCTAGTTAACTAGTTTCTTTTGTACTCTCAATGGCTACACATGGTGTGTAGCTCAGGTTGATGGGAGGTGCGTACTGTGTACTGGTTAGTTTGACTATAAACATACTAAAAGATCAGCATAATACTATATTACATACATAATACTAGCCTGGAAACCAGACCAATCTGCGAGCTCCTGTTTTATTAGCTCTGGCAGATGCGCCTGGTCCCCCTCCTTTTCAGACAGATTTCCAGCCGACCTGGCCCGGGTCGGCCAATCACAACCATTTTTCTAATTTGGGGCGTGTTTCAAATAGTGACTGCCGACTTTTTGGAGCCTTCGTGCTTTCCGCAAAATACATGATGGCACCTTTCTTTGGCTTGCGCACCCTCACGCCAGGGACACTACAACGAGCATCCTCATAATGAGGAGCGCTGCTGAGGCATTTTTCGAAAACAAACCAGATGGCTGCAGCTGATGTGGAACTTTCTGTTGAAGTTTTCAAATTGTGACTGCAAAAACTCTCTGCCTACTGTAGTCTATTTACATGTTCTGTTGCTATTGGTTGTAAGTCTATCCAATTATGTCCAGTGGCATTTTGGTCCACGGCCATTGATAATGCCCCTTCCAAATTGCAAATGAAGAGCGGTTCCAGACTAATTTGCATTTCCTCCTAAACAGATTGTTGATGTATGTTTTAAATAAAATCATAATTTCTATATTTTCAAATTAGTTGAGCTTCTTACCTTTTTTTACTTACCTCCCCCGCGTCAACTCCATGAAGTACCCCTGGTTGGAATCACTAGTATAGGCAGTAGATGTTGCAATATTCTGCTCAATGATACGTGAACTTATACGTCAGATTTGGTTATCAGCCTCTTCACATTACACCAATTTTCAAAATGATTTCATTTTCTTTTCTTTTTCCTTCAGAGGAGGTCATATATAATAAAGGAGGTCAAGTAAAATGCCAAAGAATGAACCCTTTCACTGACGCCATCATACATCTATCTAGCAATCTTTCTTTCAGCTCCGGAACTTTTAATGGCTGGGTGTTTGAGGCTCTCAGAAGCACAGAATTCAAATAGTGTTGGAACCTCAAGACATCACAGGGTTCAACTGTTAACCCCAGAGGATGATGCAATGTGACATCGCTTTATCACTTCAGCTTTATTTTTGCTTTTGAATTTCTCTCGTAACATATCACCCATGTGATAATCACACTTAACAAGATAACATCAGTTTCCAAAATTATCTCAAATGCCAGCTCCCAAGCCAAGGTCTCTTCTTTTAACTATAAAAAAAGCTTTTTTTTAATCTTTGTAGTATAAACTTCTGCAGCCACTGTGTTTGTTTCATTTGAATGGGTTTAAAAGTATAATATATACAAAGACTGTGCAAGAAGATGATATTAGGGTGGATTAGCATATCTTGCTTGGACACACTCCTTTCACCACACAGCATTCAACAAAGGAGACAGCGAGGCAGATTAAGGATTAACAAGTGTCATTCCCTGTTTTACTGGATCCATCTGTTGTTTCCAGTTAGGCTTTATAATGTGAACTTTTACAAAAGTAAATGTTTAAATCAATGAATGATTGAACAATTTTGATGAATGCATAGTCAGTAATTGAAATACCAGAGACACATCTGTATGGGTGGCAGTGAAGGTCAGGGGCCTCGACGGACCAGACCCGGGCAGCAAACGCTGGCTCTGGGGACGTGGAACGTCACCTCTCTGTGGGGGAAGGAGCCGGAACTGGTGCGGGAGGTGGAGCGCTACCGGTTAGATCTGGTGGGGCTTACCTCACGCACAGTTTTGGGTTCTGGAACCATACTCCTGGATAGGGGTTGGACTCTTTTCTTCTCCGGAGTTGCCCAGGGTGTGAGGCGCCGGGCGGGTGTGGGGATACTCACAAGCCCCCGGCTGAGCGCCGCTGTGTTGGAGTTTACCCCGGTGGACGAGAGGGTCGCCTCCCTACGCCTGCGGGTTGTGGGGGGGAAAACTCTGACTGTTGTTTGTGCATATGCACCAAACAGGAGTTCGGAGTATTCGGCCTTCTTGGAGACCTTGACTGGAGTCCTGCATGGGGCTCCAGTGGGGACTCCATTGTTCTGCTGGGGGACTTCAACGCACACGTGGGCAATGATGGAGACACCTGGAGAGGCGTGATTGGGAGGAACGGCCTCCCTGATCTAAACCAGAGTGGTTGTTTGTTGTTGGACTTCTGTGCTAGTCATGGATTGTCTATAACGAACACCATGTTCGAACATAGGGATGCTCATAAGTGTACCTGGTACCAGAGCACCCTAGGCCGAAGGTCAATGATCGATTTCATAATCGTTTCATCTGATCTGAGGCCGTATGTTTTGGACACTCGGGTGAAGAGAGGGGCAGAGCTGTCAACCGATCACCATCTGGTGGTGAGTTGGGTCAGGGGTGGGGAAGACTCTGGACAGACCTGGTAAGCCCAAACGTAGTGCGGGTAAATTGGGAACGTCTGGAGGAGGCCCCTGTCCGACAGACTTTCAACTCACACCTCCGGGCGGAGCTTTTCGTGCATCCCTGTGGAGGCTGGGGGCATTGAACCCGAGTGGACAATGTTCAAAGTTTCCATTGCTGAAGCTGCGGCGAGGAGCTGTGGTCTTAGGGTCTTAGGTGCCTCAAGGGGCGGTAACCCACGAACACCGTGGTGGACACCGTGGTCAGGGAAGCCGTCCGACTGAAGAAGGAGTCCTTCCGGGATATGTTATCTCGGAGGACTCCGGAGGCGGTTGCAGGGTACCGAGGGGCCCGAAGGGCTGGAGCCTCTGCCGTGAAAGAGGCAAAGCAGCGGGTGTGGGAGAAGTTTGGAGAAGACATGGAGAAGGACTTTCGGTCGGCACCAAAGTGTTTCTGGAAAACTGTTCGCCACCTCAGGAGGGGGAAGGGGAACCATCCAAGCTGTGTACAGTAAGGATGGGACACTGTTGACCTCCACTGAGGAGGTAATAGGGCGGTGGAAGGAGCACTTTGAGGAACTCCTGAATCCGACTAATACGCCCTCTATGTTAGAGGCAGAGCTGGAGGATAACGGGGATTGTCGCCGATTTCCCAGGCGGAAGTCACTGATGTAGTCAAACAACTACACAGTGGAAAAGCCCCGGGATTGATGAGATCCGTCCCAGAAATGCTCAAGGCTCTGGGTGTGGAGGGGCTGTCCTGGTTGACACGCCTCTTCAACATTGCGTGGAAGTCTGGGACGGTGCCAAAGGAGTGGCAGACTGGGGTGGTGGTTCCTCTTTTTAAAAGGGGGACCAGAGGGTGTGTGCCAATTATAGGGGTATCACACTTCTCAGCCTCCCTGGTAAAGTCTACTCCAAGGTGCTGGAAAGGAGGGTTCGGCCGATAGTCGAACCTCGGGTTGAGGAGGAACAATGCGGATTCCGTCCTGGTCGTGGAACAACGGACCAGCTCTTCACTCTCGCAAGGATCCTGGAGGGAGCCTGGGAGTATGCCCAACCGGTCTACATGTGTTTTGTGGATTTGGAGAAGGCGTATGACCGGGTCCCCCGGGAGATACTGTGGGAGGTGCTGCGGGAGTATGGGGTGAGGGGTCTCTACCAGGGCCATCCAATCTCTGTATGACCAAAGTGAGAGCTGTGTCCGGGTTCTCGGTAGTAAGTCGGACTCGTTTCAGGTGAGGGTTGGCCTCCGCCAGGGCTGCGCTTTGTCACCAATCCTGTTTGTAATATTTATGGACAGGATATCGAGGCGTAGTCGGGGTGGGGAGGGGTTGCAGTTTGGTGGGCTGGGGATCTCATCGCTGCTCTTTGCAGATGATGTGGTCCTGATGGCATCATCGGCCTGCGACCTTCAGCACTCACTGGATCGGTTCGCAACCGAGTGTGAAGCGGTTGGGATGAGGATCAGCACCTCTAAATCGGAGGCCATGGTTCTCAGCAGGAAACCGATGGAATGCCTTCTCCAGGTAGGGAATGAGTCCTTACCCCAAGTGAAGGAGTTCAAGTACCTTGGGGTTTTGTTCGCGAGTGAGGGGACAATGGAGCGGGAGATTGGTCGGAGAATCGGCGCAGCGGGTGCGGTATTGCATTCAATCTATCGCACCGCTGTGGAAAAAGAGAGCTGAGCCAGAAGGCAAAGCTCTCGATCTACCGGTCAGTTTTCGTTCCTACCCTCACCTATGGTCATGAAGGCTGGGTCATGACCGAAAGAACGAGATCCAGGGTACAAGCGGCGAAATGGGTTTCCTCAGGAGGGTGGCTGGCGTCTCCCTTAGAGATAGGGTGAGAAGCTCAGTCATCCGTGAGGAGCTCGGAGAGAGCCGCTGCTCCTTTGCGTCGAAAGGAGCCAGTTGAGGTGGTTCGGGCATCTGGTAAGGATGCCCCCTGGGCGCCTCCCTAGGGAGGTGTTCCAGGCCCGTCCAGCTGGGAGGAGGCCTCGGGGAAGACCCAGGACTAGGTGGAGGGATTATATCTCCAACCTGGCCTGGGAACGCCTCGATCCCCAGTCGGAGCTGGTTAATGTTGCTCGGGAAAGGGAAGTTTGGGGTCCCCTGCTGGAGCTGCTCCCCCCGCGACCCGACACCGGATAAGCGGACGAAGATGGATGGATGGATGGACATCTGTATGTTTAAAATCAGTTGGGTGAAGGGTAGAGAGAAATGAGCTATACCCATGCGGCCTCAGTAGATAACATTGATAGAAAAAAAGAAGTTAAGAATACTTGTTTGTTTGTTTTTTTAATCCCAGGACTGAGAATCATTTGATCACACATAAGAAGTCCAGCCACAAATGCTATTAAAACTTAAAGCCTAGATTCTTTGGACCTAGAACAAAGGCAGTGGAAACATCAGTGATAAATTATTCACATCAAACTTGTCGCCCCTCCCTCCCCCAACACTGTTTTGCCCAGACACTCCAAACTAATTCAACTCCACCTCTTTGGATTGAATAACTGGAGAAGATACTTCAGATTCCTTAACATATCCACCTCTTATCTGTCCCATGCTATTCTCGATGCCTTCTTTCTATGGTTTTATTGAACTTGTGTTAACTGACTGAAATAACTCAACAAATAGTAGATGGGTATACTAGAAAGACCTAGTTTGTACGATGTGTTGGCTGTCCTCATCTGAAGGTAAATGTTTTATGGTTGTTCCAAATGGCCACATTGGAGACGAGATGATAAGCCGACATTCACAGTCATATTCATAGCTTACATAGCAAAAACACAATTAAGCCTAACATAGCCTGGAAGTACTGTACATTTCCAGGATAATTGCCTGACGTCCCTCACCTTCTGCTCTCTGTGTGTTGCCGTTCTCAATCTCCGTTCGCTTCGGGTGACAAACTTCAAGATGGGAAAATACACGCTGAAAATGGCAAGTTTTGAAGACAATTTGGATCGTGCAATAAGGCCTTATTGCCTGTAAAGATTCACAAAGAATATGTTTATGGCATTTTTTCTCTAACTGGGACATTTTAGGACCGATTGGGGGGATTGCTGTCGACAAAGTACACACAGCGATACACTGGTAAGAGCCAATGAGGTGTAACCAAGTATCAGCTAATTTAAATAGCTCACGTTACTGTATTTTGTGAACAGTTCACTTCATTTAATATTGTATGTGGACTTTCCTTTTGGCGGGTGCAAATGTTCCACCAAAACAAGTTCCTTCCTGAGACTACTTAGCAGAGCCACCGTCGCTGCGTCTGGAGCTTAGCGCTGCCCAAGACCGTTGGTTTAAAGAAATGCAAACAACCCATCTCCTACCCTAGAATAGGGTATAGGTTTTTTTCTCCTATCCTAGAATGTATCTGTGGTGTAGACCTTACTCCACAGTGCTGTGGAGATAGGTCTGGCGACATGATAATTTGCTTCTCCTTCTACATACATCTGTAGTGTTACAGTACATTGATGATTCAGCTCGTGATGACAGTTACAGTAAACAGTGTTAAGCTGTCCCATTAACCTGCTCTAGGCATCGTCCTGCATCGCCTCCCAGGCTGAGGTCTCTCCTTCCTCCTCTCTTTATCAAACGCTCCTGAGTGAGCCATTCAGACTAACAGTGTTTTTGTTCAGAATCAACCAGCTGTGATTAAGGGGATTTGGGGGGGATTGTGTGGATTACCACTCCAACACTTGTGTATAAACAGCTGAATGTCACAGGTTGTGTGTACTATCATGACCGAGTCCATTCACTTCACAGAGTGGATTAAGTGAAAAACTGTCAACACAATGCTACTGCCACGGAAAACAGCTCCTAATTCCAATTTTACACCTTTTCCTTTTTACTGAGTATTTTTTTTTTTTCTGTGCTAGAGCTGCAGAAAAATGTTCAATAAATTAGCAGTAACAACCAAGTAATGCACTTAATCAATGACAGACACAGCATGCTTGTTCGTTCAATGTTTTGGTACCTCTGTATAGATATGTAATATTTGAGTCTTTCTAAGCAACAAATATCAAACACCGTAATCAAGCAAAGAGGCTTTTATCTTGTTATTTAAAAAATATGTATATATGAATAGTGTCTTTGTTTCTTTGAGATTTTTATGGTATGGGACTTTTCTTTCTTTCCTTGTTCCTCTGTGTTTTATGTTGTAATGAACATTATTGATTATGTCTCCAAGGCCGTGTGTAATAGCTGTGAATGCATCACAGCTCAGCGAACGGCCAGTTGGACTCTTGGATCTCTGATAGGCAAATGCATTGTTCTCTCAGAAACTGAAAACCTCATGTTGTGGTTGCTCTAACCAAGTGGCATTGTCAGCTGTAAATGAACTTGCTCGCATTTGAAAGCCTGATTATGCA
Organism: Perca flavescens; assembly: GCF_004354835.1. Classification (NCBI taxonomy): domain Eukaryota; kingdom Metazoa; phylum Chordata; class Actinopteri; order Perciformes; family Percidae; genus Perca; species Perca flavescens. The sequence goes on from NC_041339.1 coordinate 847,810, forward strand.
GTCCATGAATTGTTTATTACGAAAATGTATGCAATCCGTATTTAATAAATGCATGACTGTGACTATGCATGGATTGATAAAGGAATTCATGTATGACACATTATAAACTCATGTGACTATGAGGTAATAACATGACTTCATACTTAGTTCAGTGCTTAGTAAAATTGTATTAATTATTGATTCTTAAAAAGTAATATGTTAATTATTTTATAGTAAATTATTTGTAATCATGAAGTAATTGTGATAATAGTGAGATAATTTGTAATAATTCCCTATTCTATCTACTATTGTATTGTATTTATGTTGAGTTTTTTTGGCCAATCACAACATTTTTAGAGATAATTTGAACGCTTAATTAATGTCTTAATGTTGTTGCTGTCCCTTTCACAACACGTTGGAACTATGTCAGAAATGTTCTCTGGTCCAGCGTAAACATGGCTGCTTTTCTCAAAAACCTTTCCCTTCCTTCCAGGACCCAGGGGGGTGTGGGCCAGGGAGGACGGCTGGCTGTGGGTCCCTGGCGCGGGCCAAGCCTATAGCCTGGCCTCCTGTCTCCTGATACTCTGCTGGAGTACCAGGGACATGAACCAAAAACTAAACCAAATTTAACATGTAAATGCTGTTGTAGTGTACTACTAATGCAGGAAACAAAGTAACTGAAACTCAAATTGTTTGGGGGGGAGAAAGACACCCAAACCCTGTTTTGGTTTCAAAATCCTTATCCTAGCCTATAGTTTCTGTGTGTGTATTTAACATCTTAGCCCAACATCAATCACCTGAATAAAGGCCATGTGAAATATTCAGACCACTTGTCAGCAAAGTAGCAAACTGACACCCTTACAGTTGCAAAGCTTATGTCTTAAAAAGTAAACCTTACTGTGCTCGTTCATCATCAATCCATGGAGAAACGTTTACTCCCTTCTTCTCGCACGAACACAGCGCTTCCACCAGGCAACCCTGTGGCGCTGGCTCTCACATCACCATGTGACACTGAGACAGATAAATGCCCTGATTTAAATACACTCTTGTACGGTATGTGACCAGACCCTCACACTGTGTAGCTCATCACATGAGTAATTCATGTTTGAAGCACATGTGCACACAGTTAAAGCTAAAGGGCCCACACACAAGACTGGTGGTTGTTGATGGAAACTCTGTGGCCGTTTTTAAATCGGATGCTGTTTTCTCTATGTGGTCTTCAGAATTCATACCAGAATTTGGAGAACTTGAATCAAGCTTCAGTAACTGAAAGACAATGCATGAGTGTCAACACTTTGTGTATTAGAACCACAGTGTGAAGTGTTGTTTACACCATGAGTCATGGAAACAGTGATTCAAGCATCTGTTGTTAGTCCCAAACAGCAGTATTAACTTAAAAGCCTTTGTGAATTTGCTTCACTGATGCTCAATTATTTGTAAAAAGATTAAATGACCAATGTCTGTGATGTTGCTACTTTAAATCGCTGACTTTTGGTATGAACAACGTCATACGCTATTTAAATTTTTTTACCTTGTCCTCTGCTAAAGGTCAGTATTAATGCCTTCCTTAGGCTCTTTCTGCAACAGTCTCCTAGCAACCTGTCGTTCTTTGACTGTCCTTATTCAAGGTAATTACAGTGAAGACGATGTTGCCAGTTGATGGGTCTCCAACTGTTGTTTGAATAAAAGACATCTCTCACATATTAGTACAGCTACAGTGGCAAGAAAAAGAAAGTGGGCCCTTTGGAATCACCTATATGTATTGCAAAATGTGTATTCCTTTAAAGCTGCACAAATTAATGTTTTTATATTAGCAAAGGAACAAATAACTGCATATAACCTATTGCAGGTAAAGAGAACTACCACCCAAATCTGCAGTTCCCCTTAACTACACAGAGCGTTTTAGCGTCTTTTAGCTCTTTGTTTTGGTTTTCCTGGTTCTGTTCTGTCTCATTGCTCTCATTGGCCTCATTCCCCGCCGCTGCAAGTTGCTGTTTTAGTGAAAAAGCTCTGATAAAACAAACTGTATGATACCTGACCAGCACCAAATGGCAAGCAGACAAAGGTAGTGACTAGCTACAGTAGACGGTGCCATGTCACTTCTCCGACGCTCCATTGTTCCGACCTCTCAATAACCCGAAAAATTCCCTTTGGTCCTACAGCCCACTAGTCCGACGTCCACCAGCGATATTACGAATCCCACTATGGCCATGCCAAGACCCACCCTTCAATAGCATTTATTGGCCAGGCGTCCATGCTTACGCAAGGTAACGTAACCCCATTGGTTCAGGTCCTATCCCCTGACCAATCAGCTATCCTAACCTTAACCACTCAAGGTCAAATGCCTAACACCAATCAATCAAGCTGCTTCGTAGGGAGGGTCTTGGCGTGGCCATAGTGGGATTCGTAATTTCGCCACCAAAGGTACATCGGACTAGTGGGCTGTAGGACCAAAAGGAATTTTTCGGGTTATTGAGAGGTCGGAACAATGGGCAGTCCCCCAGTAGACTGGGGCGCGCTAGCTGGCTAACTTAGCATTAGATTATTCAACTACTGCTACGCTAGCGTGGCAAATTTAATTGGGGGGTAGCCCAGTGCTGTTCAATGTGGTCAAAACAATCATATTAAAAATAATGTGCGTTTTGAACTCCTTAGAATGTATGGTAACCATAGAATGTTACAGTTTAGCCAAACATTAGCATGAGCACTTGTCAACTTAACACATTGTAGTTAGCTGGCTCAATATTGAAATATCATATCAATACATTCATCTCTAGTGTATTACTGTGTTGCAAAGTGGCATGTAATTAATGAAAACTGATGCTGTGTTAAAAATTATGTATTACTGTTACTATAGAGTATAATTTTTTGACATTGTATGATTTACAATTACTCTCGAGTATCATCTGCTGTTTCCCGTGTTTTGACCATATGGTTTTGATGGAAGCTAGAGATTTCTCAGGGTTTGAACATTGTCGGAAACATTTGGGATAATTTAAGTTCACAACTAAAAATGTATATAGTTACTGTACAGTAGTTTTTTGACATTTTAATGCAGAAATATTACATATTATACCTTTAAATACACAATTTAATAATAATCTAAACTACTGGATTTGCAAAGGTTGGAGTCAGGAAACAAGAGTGTATGCCTTCGGACAGAGAATTTTAATTCAATAAAATCTAGAGGATTTTGGATATTGGTGATTTACTGGTCTAGGCGTCTGTTAAAATGTAGCTAAATTTGGCTATAAAGGTTTTTAGACATCGAACCCACATGTAACAATTGTTTTAATGGCATTTTGAAGAATATATTGCACATTAAGCAGGCTCTATAGCATCATTTCTTCAGATCTGTGTAGAGGCCCTCCCCTCCCCCACCTCTACTTAAATTTTAATAAGGCCATTTGAGGATAACAATGCTTTTTGTGTTTTTAGCATTAGCCTCCTCATCCCTCACTGGCCACGTGTGTTTCGCATGCTCTCCATCCTGCTGGTAAATGATTGTGAACTACATGATCAAAGTCATTTTGAGTCTGTGGTTCACTTTTGCATGGTAGCAACAGCACGCTCTCGTGCAATCAACATTCTCACAGTATCCACGCACACTGCCAGGAGAAACCTAATTTGTGGATTAACCTCGGATTTACATCTTGGAATGTGACACCTTCCGAGGGAAAGTGTGAGCGATGCCGGCTCCTATTTGAAGAAATCATTAACAATTAAGAACAGGGGTAAGGGATGACTCAAAATGGATGCAGAGCAGCACGGAAGCAGCAACGCCAACTGAAATAGTAATGTGTTTTCCTGTGTAGCTGTCAGTTCTCTTATCTCATATGCTTTGAGTGGCAAAGACTTGACGTGGGATTCCAACAATGCGAAAATGTTCTGTTCCTGCTCACAGAAACAGATAATGGGAAAAATCCATCCCAACAAGGAGTCCACATGTTATTCCCATGTTATTTCACATTGCATCTACCTTTTTTTTTTTTTTTTTAAACACTTTCCCATTGTATCCACAGAACAAGACCTTGTCTATCTGATAACAAGAAGTACTCGCTGTACATTGTGTGGCTCGGCTGTGTAAATTTAGGGTACTTCCTTTTGTCTTGCATATAGTAATTGTATGAGTCAATGTACTTATTTAAGGAGAAAGAAGACAGGAAAAATCAGGATGAGCAGTGTGCAAGCCAACTGACATCTCTTTTAAATTGTTTGAAATATACAGTAGCAGCTCAAAATCATCAGGTGAAAAGGTTAGGGGGTCATAAATCAGACATAGGCTACGTTTTAAATTTAGTCTGTTCTCCGAGGCAGTGCTCAGTGCTCACCTCGCTCTCCCAATCTGCTCATGTTTTATACATTTCACCCTTCACACTGTGTCTTCATCCCGCATGTTTCCCAGGCATACGTTAAAAAACGGGAGGGATATGTGTTTTGTTTCTGTCAAATGTTTTTCTCCAAGGCAGAGATTGGGCAGCCTGACGATGTAGGATATGAGGAAGAGAGACGTTGGGTCCTTGAGCACAGTTAGTAATGTGTCCACAAGCCTGTAGTGGTGCTGTAGAGTCTTCCTGCATAATTAGACTCCTAACCCTTTATCAAACATTAGGTTTTCAGGTAGGTTAGGAAGTTAGCAGTAGAAATCGCTCTTGGCATGTGGCCTGTTTATGGTGAAGTTTTTAATTATTATATTTGGTTTAGTGTTTACTTTTAGTTACTGAAGTAAATTAATTTGAAACAATTTTTGTTAAGAGGCAATAGCCACGCTAGCAGCTCTGTGAGGTTGTACTGAGGCAAAGTGGTTCTTTGAGCTAAATGTCAACATGCTAAAGGCTCGATTATTCTCCCTAACTGCTGGTATACGGACAGCTGCAGACACCACGGACGCATAGTAGTTTGTTTATACCATCTACTTCGACGACAAGTTCCACACATGCGCAACAGATTGCTATGCGGAGTGGCTGTGTGGACATTTCTGGGTAAAGGCTGATTTATGGTTGTGTAGTTTACGTAAGTGGCCTACGCCGTTGTGAGGATTTATAATTGTGCGCTGGTGTGTCTGCATCATTCCAGTATATCTCTTTAAGAGAATAGCAGAGCCGATGTGTGTGTGTGTGTGTGTGTGTGTGTGTGTGTGTGTGTGTGTGTGTGTGTGTGTGTGTGTGTGTGTGTGTGTATGCGTGGGGAGTGTGTGGTAGACAGAGGTGTCAAAAGTATTCACATTCATTACTCAAGTAGAAGTATAGATACTAGGGTTTAAAAAGACTTTTGTAGAAGTTGAAGTATCAACTCAAGCTTTTTACTTTTGTAAAAGTGTAAAAGTACTGGTTTCAAAACTACTTAAAGTGTAAAAGTAATGTAAGGCAGAGATCTTCAACAGGGGGTCCTCAGAGTCATTGCAGGGGGGCCTCCAAATTATTGTACATTTTTGAGTCTTTAAAAAAAATAAAAATAAAATGCCTTAACATAATTCCAACATATTATTAGCAAATATAAATTCCCACTGATGATAGGCTTACTGGCCTATAGGTAAGATATCAGCCCACAGATACAGTTAATCCTAGATTTACTGTGCCACATACAGTATGTCACATACAGTATGTAACATTAAAATAGGATTTATAAAATCATGCCAACAATTAATATTTTAATAGCTTATGAAAAAAGGTGTAAGAAGGCTTTAGGTTACCCTAACAGTTATTTTAGGCCCAGTTTAATATGCAACTTAATTTCATACAATATGTAGGGGCTCCCTGCTACATCTCTTTAAGTTAAGGGGTCCTTGGCTTAAAAAACGTTCAAGACCCCTGATGTAAGGGGGAAACAATGCCATTAAGGACAACAGCTTAACTCTAAAACGCGGGGACAAAATCATATGACTATAATAATGTTACAGTATATTAAAATCACACCTGCAAACTCAGAAGGGCTGAAAAAGGTGACACGTAGGCTACATCTCTTCTGTGTTTTTCAGACAACGGCAGCTACATTCAGGTGTCAGACTCCTCTCCAGTGAAACATAGACACACTTTACACCGTTTAGCTCTCAGCATTTTATCATGTTTACTCCATCTGCTAGCTAACGCTAGGCTAACCTGCTTCCAACTGTAGTGTTGACTAGCGTCCCGTGCGGCGATGTTCAGTTCCTGTTCAGAGTAACCTCGGAGCATCGCGCAGGCACCTAAGGCACCGAAATCCGTGTTGCTATTCGGTCCGGTAGATAACGGTCGTTAAGGCACCGGTGGCGTATTAGCACCGGGTCTGTACAGGTGTTATGGATCGCGTACAAACCAATAGGGTGTCGGAATAGCTATGTTTATACTTCTTATCCAACCACAATCAAATTCACTCTCTCCGGATGGAGCGATTTGGATAGGTTTTTTTGTGTGTGTTTTTTTGAACGATGACTGACCAAGGGGGTAAGCTTCGCTTCAGAACTTGAGCCATCATGGCGCCATTTTGTTGCTAACTGGCCATCACCTCCTGTTAGCATTACACTGACCGCCATTTTTTTTTTTACGTCACTTGACTGCGAATAACTTTACATCTGAAGCGTTTAAAGACTCTATTTGTCCGTTGTTTAGTTCCAAAGAAACACGACAATGTATAAAAGGCTCCATTACCTTGTACCTCACGTTATGGCTCCGTAGCAGACGTTTTTGTAAAAATAGGCTAACGATTGTGTCATAACCAAGTAACTTACTGTCGCATAGTAGAGGAATTACCGTATAGTACAGGAGAAGCTCGCAGGCAGTTTCGACTTACATGAGATGTTTAGGTTTAATTACTAATGTTAACTAGCATGTTAGTGATCAATAATTAGCCTGTGCCCATGTTATCTCCTTACATACACCTACAGTCTCCGTATCTGTAAGATTGGGAATGATTGAGATTTCTCTCGGCACAGCTACCAGAAGACTTACAACTTTCAGACACGTTGCTCACGTCACATTCTCTCAGTTGGAGGCTGCGCAGTAAAGCTGGCCATCACCGGAAAAGTGCTTCTAATAGCCTTCACTGGTCTCCGTCCAGAGCAACGGGGTCTATTGGTCCATTATATACTGTCTATGTGACTGACGAGCTGGAATGAAAACAAGCCGAACTGAAATATGAGTAACGAGGCTATTTTTAAAATGTAGGGAGTAGAAAGTACAGATAATTGCGTGAAAATGTAAGGAGTAGAAGTAAAAAGTATGCTGTAAAATAATTACTCCAGTAAAGTATAGATACCCAAAATTTCTACTTAAGTAAGGTAACGAAGTATTTGTACTTCGTTTCTTGACACCTCTGGTGGTAGAGCGAGTGAGAGGGTGACAGGGATTAGCTTTGGAGTGAGTTCTGACTCCGGTGGCAACAGAGAAACACAGTGTCTCCCCTGTACTGTCTGACCACGGTCAGAAAGCTGTAGCAGGAAAAGGAAACCCTCTCCTTGATTCTTTATGTTGACTGAGGGAAATGTGAGGCTACCAAGCCCAGCAAGCTGACCAATCACACTTGTTGCAGTCTGCATCCCCGCAACATGTAGTTACATTTTTGGGTAGGTGCACGGCAGGGTACAGCGTAGGGTACTGCGTAGGGTACAGCATAGGGAACAGCGTAGGGTAACACAGAACCATAAATCAAGATATCGTCTGTGCTGTTGCAACAAATTAGCAATAATTTTTTTTATTGATGCTTAAAGACGCAAATACACAAAACATCATACATTGTCATGCATGACCCACACAGAGCCTATCGCAGTATGCATACACCCTCTGATGACGACATATACGTCACGCGAACCCTCACGCATTCGTGGACTCGGACAGTATAGTTTCGTCTTCAGGGTCTGCTTGTGCTGAACCGAACTAGTTCATAAGAAGTGTTGTCCGACCACATCTGAAATCAAAGAGAGTCATAGCCGTCACGACACATGTGATATTGTTTAAATATGGGGATGAAGACTCACATTTTCAGACTTTTGCACTCAGTTGTACACATGGAAAGTGCTGATGACAAAGTATACTGGCAGTTGAAACAGACCGGGATAACCATCCCTAGAAAATGTTTGTACCTACAAAAGGATGGCCCTGCAGAAAACTATTAGTAGCCACTGGAATACACAATAGCACAAAAACAGTTGTCGCCAGTGAGACTTCCCTCTGCCCATACAAAAGTATACAGGAAATACATGTGTTTGAATACATGTCAGCAACTATTTGCAACAATACCACAAGACGAGGATCTATTGCCCAACCACGCTGTTTCACCACCACACAGATGCAATACTGCATACTGACTTTTTGATACCATGCTGGTGGCATGGCTCTAGGGATGCCAATGGCTGTCTGTCACTTTTGTGTTGTTAGTGTCCAAAGGAGTAAATAAAAGTCTTCTGGATTGCACCATTAAAAGGTTAAGCACAACTGGATGTCAGTGAATGCTACTGCAATCTCACTTTCAGTAGAGAATTAACAGTTTCCGTTATGGAAATGGGAGACATTGTTACCCATTCCGAATGCAATTTAGGTTTTTTAAGTCATGATTTGCATCTACAACACTGTTCACAGTGGAATGCTTTCATACTGTAGGCAAACTCAAAATTATATATCACCATTTGGCTGTTGTTTTTGGCCGAGTGTGCATGCGCTTCCAAAACCCTCAGCCCCCAGGCCGAGATCCCAGAGGAGATAAAGGATGAAGAATAGATGGCATTCTGAGCTCTCAAGCCTCACGCACATGTTTTTATTTTTACCTCCAGACTTCTTGGGAGCCATCTGTTTAAACATTTAAAGAATACCTTACTCTCGCCAGCCAGAGAGAGTAGAGCAGCTTGACCAGCAAACATTATGAATGTGCTGTCGAGTAAATGTAGCTCCCAAAATAGAGGGGCAAATAGGTTTGTTTGAGATGAAACCAGGAAATAAGAGTCAACTGCTACTAGGAATTCATCTGATACTAGGGAAGAACACAAAGGACGTGAGGTCTGTCTGCAAACATGTTTTAAATTGTGTACATCTGACCAGCTGGGTTAACTTTTGAAGAAGAATTGATCAACTTCCTGCTGTTTTCACTGCACGTATTTGTGAGCCGCTCAGGGAACAGCTTGTTCTTGGCATTGTGTCTCACGACCAGACAGAACATTTAAACATTGTAGGAAAAATCAAGAAAAACAGAGAGACAGTGAACTGGACCGATCACACCAAATAACAAAATCTTTCAGTTTGTATTCTCCTAATTTCCCAGTCTGAATTACAGAACACTTAATCACTGTTTAATATATTCTGTATAATAGCTCAGAGATGTAAGGTAAAGAAGAATAAAAGCTCCAAAGTCATATTATCTGTTATTCAGATATGAGCAAACATCATTGAGGATGATTTTCTGAAGAATTTTATCAGGTTTAAGCTTCTGGTCTTAAAGACACTTTTTTTTTTTTTTTTTTTTTTTTGCTTTCCCGTATCTCAGTTCATAATTGGCTTTCTTAAGCAGATGGCAGTTTTTACAAAAAGCCAAATTGTGACACTGAGTGCCTCCCCTAAGACTTCTCCATTTTCCGAGAAATCCTCAGAATAGATCATGACAAGCCATTACTGTTCTTCACTTTCCCCTGTTTATTTCTATTTACAGCAGTTAATACAATTATTCCCAGTCGTGACCTATTTAAGCAGTGCATGCTACGAGCCATTAGCATTCAGCGATTCTACAAAGTTACCACGTTGATGGATTTGTGAAAGGAGGTTGTGTTTTTTAGTGTGCGCGTAGGTGGAGGTTCAGAGGCCTCCTATTTGTCTTCATTTAACTGATTTTCTGTTGCCATAGGAGCAGGTGTTTTTTTTCTCCCATGAAAGTGCAGCACTTCAGAGCGCAGTGTCTGGATTCAGATCTACAAGAAGGTGTCAGGGGAGTTGTCCAGGATTTTACACTTATCGTCGCTTCCATTAGACGACTTGCAGCTCACTTTGGAGAAAATGTTTAGTTCAGAATGTCTTTATTATTGAAGAACCATTCATGAGTACATGGTAATGTGGATTTAGCAGATATTTAAAAACAGCATATGTGCAGCATGTGCTGTAGGAAGAGAAGACAAATCTTTTGTGGTTATAATAAAGTGCAAATGTGGGATCTGTTAGCCTTTGTTTTGTCATCCTCGTTCCCTGATTTCTTTTGGAAGATTTTGTAAGCTGTACTTTGTTGCTTTTCATTTATTAATCCACCTGAGAATAGTTCAAAGACTTCGTCAGTAAATCAACCAGAAAAGAGAAAAGTCAGCATTCTTGCTAGATACATGCCATTCAGTGGCTTTCACTGCTTTGGACCTTTCCTCAGCCACAAAGCTTGTCAACCAAACAGCTCACTGTAGGTCAGGTCAGTGGTTCCCAATACGTGTTCATTTCATTGCCAGGTTGAGCCCGGAGCATCCACAACAATGTTGCTAGATGCTAGTCTCACATAGCCAGACATTACTGCACAGCACAGCGGAGTAGCTAACGGTAGATGCTGGCTATACTGACAGTCAGTCAGTGTACCCAACTGACAGGCACACTTTTTAGGCTTCAAATTACAGTAGGAACCTTTAAAAACACAACAGCCTCGCTGAACAGGCTACATGTTGTAAACAGCCGTGACCCTGGGCTGGGTATCGCTCAAAAGATTTCGATACTGTTACCAATACCGTGACTCAGATACCGCTTCCTAAACCATACTAATTTCGATACCAATTTTATAAATTAAAAAATGACAACATTACACATTATTGCACAAATCTTTTTATTTATTTTTCAGCTCCCACTACCTGATCCTCTGTGTAACATAGAGTTTTTTTGTGCCTGTCTCTACGACGTCTAATGTTAGACAGCCAATCACAGACATGATTAGATCTTGGTAGAAGCATGCTGCATGCCTATTGGCTCACTGACGCTGATGAGATTTACTCCTTAGGTATTGAAATTGGGGATTAAATGACGAGGCATTTTTCAATACTCAATACTTTAGAGGCAATTGGGTCGGTGCCTGAAAAGAATTGAATTTGCTACCTAGCTCTAGGCATAGGTTAGATTATTTCTGTTGAGGTGCCTGTTTATTAAACTGAAGGTGCACATAGTAAGAAAAATATACAATTGATACAAACCAACAGGAATCCTCGCTTTTATCCTCGTGTTTATGTTTTGTGGGTAGGGCCCCATATTAATTTTTGAAATGGGCCCCTCTGAAACATAAGGCCGCCACTGCCCCCTCGTAACTACAGAAGTATCCCCTGAGGTACAAGTACCCGTTGTTAAGAATTACTGCCCTAAGTTCACCTGACCAGCTCACTAATATGCTGATAAATCTGACAATAAAAATGTCTTATCACAGCAATCCACAGCCCAAGGCTAGCTGCTTTTAATAAGGGGTACTTTCCAAGGCAGTCAGGTCCACGTTCAGACAGATCATTGACAGTGGAGAGAGACCACAGTGATGTACGGCCTTCATAGCAAACTGACTGAAACCAGAGACGGCCTTGCTGAGCCTTTAAATAACAGAAAAGCATGTTGCGGGTGATGTCATCGTCACCTTAAGCTTACAATGAAAACATGATGACTGGATGTTTCTATTAAAGGTCTTGTGTGATCTGATCTATCCCTTTTAATAATGCCAGTGAGTCCTATTCTAAAGTGGGTCAATGGAGCTATTTTTAGTAGCCATTGCACACCCTTTTTTACAAACAAGAAAAGGCACAAATTCAGGATTTAAAACGTCACCCAGCTGCATTGAACAAATATTCGGGAGAAATGAAGGTGTTCGACTTGCTGGTAAATGGGGTGAACTATTTATCTGGTTTCAAAGTTCGCCTCCCTGTGGAGATGAGAAACTGTGTGAGGGCATGAAATGACTGATGGGGAGGGGGCTTTGCCTCTTGGATTGGCTTTGATAAACTGGGGACTTGTAAGATTTGTAGGGCTCTCTGTTCTAAAGTGGGCTTTTGTTTCATCATCTCCAAGTCCCGATGCATTGCGTGGTCTATACCTTGTTGTAATTCTTCCTCATTTTCTGGGTTTCTCTCTCATATTGCCTTTCATTCCCAGAGAAAGCACTTGAAAAGAAGGTGTTTGCTGCCTTCTCCTCTGTTAGAAGTGACACTGTGGGCGATGATGTGATGGAGGCGTACCAGAGACAACATCCTCACATGCACCTTACTGGATTAATGTTCCACAATTGCACACAAAAGTTTGTCAAATAAACAGAGCATAAAGTGGCATATGTTGAAACTAGAATCTTACCTGTGCAGAAAACCCATTTATTCAGCAGGAAATGAAGGGAATGAAAAAAAAAAAAAAATGCAGGCCGTTTCAGGATTATACACTGTTAATGATGGCGGGGAAGCAGTGAATTGCTGCTCGTCCTGCAATCAAGCCCAATAAATCACATGAGGCTGTGCACTGCCCCAATCAACGGGCAAGAGAATGTCAGTGGAGCAGAAAGTGATTTTGCGGCAGAGCAGAAAATGCACTGTATTCCTACAGGCATTGCATGACAAATCTGTGAACTTAGAAAGTAGAGGTGGAGCATTGTTTGTAGGAATTCCTAAATGGCTGTTGCACCTCAGGCAAACTAGAGACAAAGGAAACATAAGCAAATGATGGCTCGTTTTGGCCTTCAAACTGTAAGTTTTACTTTACAAATGAAAGTGAAATGTTGCTGATGATTAAATAAAGAGTTGGCACTTTGCATAGCAGGTTTTTACATAATTGACTGTATACTTTTAGTTTTCCCAGAGGACTTCACGTACAGCTGGTGACACCTTAGCACCAGGGGGAAACATGTAAAGCTGTTAGTTAGCAGGGTTCAACAATAAAGGTTGCCCGATGGCCCGGGGCAAGTAAAACGCCATGTCAGGCAAATAAATATAAAATATTTTAATATATAAATATATAAAAAATGTAATATAACGTCTGGGCAAGTGGTTTAAAAAAAATATTTTTTTCCGATCATCATCGTATCATAAATTACATTATCGTTCTCTTGCCTCCCACAAAAATGTGTGTTGAATGATTTGATTTGAATGTGCCGTTGGCCAATCAAGTATTAGATTTGATAGTTTTTTTCTTTTAGTATGAACTTTAACTCGTCTGTGACTCTGTCTATGACGTGTTTATATATTGTAAACAAAGATAAGAAAGAAAGAAATATATCAATTTACTTGAGTCTTTGTCATTATTCGATAACCACTAATAAAAAACAATTTTTATAGGGGCCAGTACAAATGGACTTTGAGGCAAGTACATTTTCTTTCTCTGAAAAACACCCTTAACATTGAACCCTGGTTACCAAAAAGAAAATGACTTGTTCTAGCAGCAGAGCAGCAGTGGCTTTAGGAGCAAACCCTCCGCAGTCTAATACCTTCATCCTTCCAGTCAGAGTTGCACACAGATCGTATGTTTCCAGGAAAACCCCACTAATATTTCTCACCTCTAGTGAAACTCCCTATGATCTAGTATCCAGTAAACCTCATTTTGGTGTGTAGAAGTTTCACATTTCTGTTTTAAAATGAGTAATATGAGAAAAAAAATACATTTTGATGCTTGTTTTGTAGAAATGAAAGTCCATACACAAGTTTCCTACAGAGTTTATTGAGGTTATGTAATATCAAATGAGCATGGAGACTGATGAAGCCCAAAATAGACTGCCTTGCTCAAAGGCAGCAGTTAAGAATAAATGTGTTACTTGCCAGCCTTAATTCATCAGCTCTGATTTGGCTTTCATCCTCCTCCTGTTAGTAGCACATATCAAAGCGATGGTTTTGTGGCTACTTTTCAGTGCCAGTCTCACGCTCAGCTCAAGGCTAAAGTGCTACTCAGATGAGTCAGAAACATCACAATTTATGATGAATTTATATGATATCTAATCGGTGCTTCCTGTTGCATGGACGGGCCAAGTGGGAGCAGTCGCTGTGTCCAGGGTGACACAGTTTGTCAAAGAGAAACAGTTTGGATTGGTAATGACATCTGCCAGGAGGGCTTGTCTGCTTTACAGTCAGAGGTGATGTGAGAAAGATGAGACAGAATCAGGATGGCAAGAGAGGGAAGAAAGACAAGCAAAGCCAAATTGACATCACCCGAGCACATTTATTTACAAGTGCACAGTAAGGTGGAATGATTGGATCTATTAATCATATTAATCATATCATATTCCCTGTCAGGTTGCTGGCTAATAAGCAAAGGTTGGCTGGTGAGTTAATACATGTTAAACATGGTGTAATCACACATGTAGAACATGAGTTTGCTCCCTCTGGTCCCGCTCTCCATGTTCTGCCATGGTGTTGTATCATCACTGGAACAACACTGCCACTTAGTGGCTGGATCATCTCTCCCTCTGGTCAGTACATTGCAATGTTGGCTTGAGCACAGTCATACAGCTCTTAGCCTCGTGTGATATTTGCACCATAACTGAACTCATGAGGATCACTTAAGGTTTAGGCCAATGGGGGAAAACCCTTTGCAAGCTTCAATGTGGTGCATGGGGAAGTAAGTTGCAGCAAAAGTCATGTTTGAACTGCTGTTATGATTTATTGCCATGCTGTCTATTTTTTACCCAAGTGGTATTTACACAATCTTTTACCAGCGATGTCTAAGCCTTCTTTCCAACTTTTCGTACTTAACTGTTGCTAGGTTTCAGCCTCTGGAACTATGCAGACATTTTAATATTCTTAGGTATCTCTGTCTCTGCTCTGACTCTGATTCATACTCTTTTTGAACAGTACTTTATGTCAATTTACACTGTGATATTTTACTGTCTTTGTATGTGCAATACACATGCACTTTTTTGTTTGTAGTTGACACTGCCACACACTAGTGCCAGCCAAGGCTTAATCTGCCAGGGGGGCCCTAACTGACCGCTCTTTGTGCATCATGTTCCTATGCTGGAGCACTACATTCGCTGTATGGTAATTTGATCAAATAAATTTAGGAACCTTGAATTTGTAAGTAAAATACGAAAAACAATGAAGCTCCTGAAACTATATATTTTGACAGTTACCTTCTTAAAGACCAGGGCCACGAGATCAGGTATAAGGAAGGACTTAAAACATATCAGTTGATATTGTGACTTTGGGGTGATTTTTCAAAATAAAAATTCAATTAATCAAATAACCACAAACCACACACTAACTGTCTCAAAGTGAACAAAAGATTGTGGGACAATGAACTGATTGTGATTGTTTAAGCTCCACTCTTAAGAATTTTTTTAAAGGAATTGTTTGACACCACAAAACCAGTTTTGCTTACTGGCTAAGAGTATAAAGCTGGAGCCAGAAGGCTAGCTTATTTTTTACATTTCATGTAGCTTTTATCCAAAGTAACTTCCAATAAGTGCATTCAACAATGAAGGTACAAACTCCAAGAACAGCAAGAATTGAGTACAAATACATATGCTTCAAAGAACCTGCAAAGAGCCACATGTAAGTACAAAATTATAATTTTTTAGCCATCATCTTCTTGGCTAAGGTGTAGTCGGAAGAGATGTGTTTTTAGCCTGCGGCGGAAGATGTGTAGACCATTTCCACCCTATTTCCACCATATTTTACCATAAAGGCGCAAAGCAGGGGGAAACAGCTAGCCCGGCTATGTCTAAAGTAAAGAAATTGGTCTATTGTTAAGTTGTTGCAACCCAAGAAAGTTCGTTCTATCTTTCTTGCCACAACCTAGCCAACCAACAGCATTAAATACATAATTGCAAGTGCGGCCGTTCTCGTCTTCTGTTTTTTTGCTAGGTTAAGCTAACAGCGTCCTTGCTCTAGCTTCACACTTCCACGAGCAGTAGTGTGGATCAACTGAAGTACATTTCCAGGATAATTGCCTGACATTCGGCCCGCTCTCTGTGTTTAAAAACCCTTTGATTCAGGGAACTACACACTTTGAGCTAGCTCTGACCGTAACGTTTTGGGACCGATTGCTATGGACAAAGTACACACGGAGATACACTGGTAAGAGCAAATGACGTTTAACCATGTATCAGCTCATTTAAATAGCTCACCTTCCTGTGTTATGTCAACAGTTAATTTAATATTGTATGTGGTGTTTTCTTTTACAGGGTGCAAATGTTCCACCAGAACAAGTTCCTTTCCGAGACTATTTTGCAGAGCCACCGTTGCTGCGTCCAAGACAATTGTGATTGGTTTAAAGAAATGGAAACAACACAGAGGTCTTTTTCTCCTATCCCCTAATGTATGTGTGGTGTAGCCAGACCTTACTACACAGCGCTTTGGAGATAGGCCTGGCAATGTGACACTACTTAGAGATGATAGCAGTATCGATTTTCTCATCAAACTCGACAAACTCTTCCAAAAATGTCAAACTATTACAAATGAACTTTATTTTCCTAGTTGCTTTTTTTAAAACATGTGTACTACTAGTTACACTCAGCTGTAGTTTGACATGCCATCTCTTAACCCCAAATGCAAGCTTATGAACCACAAGCCATTCATGTGAAACTTTTCGCAGATCTGGATGTAGAGGTTCAGGGCTTTTAACCTTTTACCTTTGAGAAATGACAGCCACATGTCACACTGATTTATGTGTGTACTATCACTTTCAGGCTCAGCAGGCACCAAGCTGACTTCCCTAAAACTTTCCAACATTGACCTTAAACGTCCCGGTGAACCGAACCTGACAGGTCAGGCCTGGGCCAGGGCCAAGTGAAACAGTTGTCTGCAGTCATCTGGAAGTGGAGCCTCTGGGCAGGAAACACTGTGGTCAGCTCACGGTCAGTATGTGCAGCTCTCCCACGCCACATCATTGTCAACTCAAGACAACAAACACGGGTCCCGAGATGCACGTTACTGTCTGAAAGAATTAAGTGTAGTTCAATTGGAATGCAAAAGTTAACTTCAGATTTAAACATTGAGAATGGCTGTAACTGGTCCAAAGATGTATTAATTTGAACCTTTATTCTACTGAATATTTAAACAAGAAAATGTTTTCCCATCATACAAGTATATGTGATATATTGTCTTCCTGTCATCTAGTTCCAGTGGTGGAAGAAGTATTCAGATCCTTTACGTAAGTAAAAATACTAATACCACACTGTACAAATGAAAAAAAAGGTTGGTTTGTGTTAAGTAAAAGTCCTGCATTGAAAATGTTACTTATGTAAAAGTAAGTATCATCAGGAAAATGTACTTGAATTTTTAAAAGTAAAAGTACTCAATGCAGAAAGATCCTCACATTTTAGAAACTGGAAACGATCCAAACAGTTCTGTCAATTAACTAAGTGTTTAATGGTCTAATCATTTCAGCTGGACTTGTAGGCTGTTTTATTGTTGGGTAGTTTAGTTTATAATAAAACATTGTATTTTATAAACTACATGTGTTTTGTGTGCAAAAATCTTAATTTGTAACTGTCTGATTAATGTAATGGAGTAAAAAGTAGAATATTACTTTGTGAAATGTAGAAGAAGAAAGTGGCATGAAAATAAAACACTTGTACTTGAGTAAATGTACTTAGTTACATTCCACCACTGATGGAGCGTTGCAATAACATCCAAACCATGGAATTCATACAGATCCTCTGACTACAATGCACTTTTAATTTTGGCTTGTTTTTCTATTATAAGTTAATCAATGGTACAAAAATAAAAATGAAGGAAGGCCTTATCATAGATTCAAGCCATTTGCCATGTACTGCAAAATGAAAGTCCTCTGTGGATCTTTTGCTGGGCTTAAACCTTAAAGGTTAGGAGTTTTCCAGCTCGTCAGGCTTCAGCTGAGTTAATGAACCCTCATAGCCCAGCCCCTGCGCTCTGGTCTGAGCATTACTCACAAGCTAAGCAGGGGAAAAGGAAGCTGCCAGTGTTGCTACGCCTCAGCAAGCCACTGCACACACACAGATCATGACTGTGGAACGTACAGGGTCACAGAGGTCTACACAACATCTGCTCATCCCGTGTGATATCTCAGGAGGGTTCAATCAGGCTTTGCCGCGACATGGATAAACAAACACAAACGTGCTGGGACATAATTGAATTACTTCCATCCACCAAGAACATTGAAGATGAAGGGTGGATGCCCCTGGGCATGTTTGTGTGTATGTTTGAGCTGTAAAGTCAACTGATGTCATCCGCAGAGGATTCTCTGGCCCTGATTCAATCAACTCAAGTTGGTTTCCACAAGTGTACAACATGCCCAACATAAAGAAATATCATTTTAGTTTATTAATTATTTCTCATTCCTTTCTTTAAAAAAAAATGATTCTCATTTAATTTAAATTTTTATATACAAAAGAATATCCCAGCAAACAGGAAAAAAAAAACATTTTAGTGCACAGAAAATGTCTGCCTTCTTCCATCCATACATTTAAAATGTCCAAAAATAATGTAAATTTCAAATAAAAAAGGAAACAAATCACTTACTTACACATCAAAATAATCAACAAGTCCTCTAAATCATACGACGATATGGGTCGTTTATTCCTACCCTCTAATACAGGAGCGTTTCCCATCCTCATATCTAAATGACAGAATGTAACATTTGCAGTTTTAAACACGTCGTTAACGTTGTGAAACAGCGGTAGGTTTGGTTAGGTTTAGGCAAAAAAAACCGACTTGGTTATGTTTAGAAAAAGATGGTGGTTTGGGATATAATCATCTGTTACTTAACTGCTGGTTACACGTCACACAGAATATGACGTAGTTCCGTAAGGACAAAACAACCTGCCTCCTAACTTTGCTCACGTAATAATTACAGGAGGGCACTAGAGGGCGCTGCCACCGTAAACATTCATATGAGTCATAAATGCTGCCTGAACAAATGACCTATGGGAGCGTTTTCAGACAGTCTCAAAATAGTAGTGATACAGCGCCAGGACATTGGTTTGACATTTTGGGAAATACGCTTGTACCCATTATGCTTATCTTAGCTTAGCATAAAGATTGGAAACAGGGGGTCTGAAGTTAACAAAATCCTACCAGCACCTCTTAAGCTCACTAATGAACGTTACATCTTGTTTGTTTAATCCAAAACCCATAACCATGAGGTTGGCTCGACACTTCCATCAAATAGTCCCCTTATAACCACCTCTTTTTTTCCCCAAATGTTGATCTATTTCTGTGGTGGGGGAGCAGAGAATTCGGACCCAAATGCAGAGAGGAGGCAGGCAGGCAGGAGGTGGTCAAACTGAGGTATTTAATATAACAAAGGGCGGCAGTACAAGGACTGGAAACATACAAAATAGAACACTGACGGCAGGAGCAAACAGAACACACAAAGGAACAAACACCAGACATGGGCAAGCACACAAGACGATCTGACAAGAGACTAAGGGAACACAGAGGCTAAATACATGAGGTGACAGGCAAATCATAAACAGGTGAGACAACAGGTGAAGCACATCAGGGCAGGGCAGGACAATCACAAAGGAGGGAAAACACAGGAAGTAGAACTAGACATGACAGAAAACAGACCATCAAAATAAAACAGGAAACGGGAACAACTAACAGAAGACATGAAATCTACTAAATACAGAAACTTGACAACACTAAACACAAGGGAGAGCAGAGAACACAGGAAGACACAGGGAACATAAATACACAGTCCAGAATAAAGCAAACAGGATAAATACAGAAAACTAGAAAGGAAACAAAATAGCAAGCAAAAACACCAAAACCATAACAATTACATTGAATTGCTGCACATGGGACACTATCAGTTTCTCAAATTATATTATCCCATTTAATTAGGATAAGACAACAGGCTAAAGTGTTAATAGACCAAGCAGCATTCTCGGGCTTGACACTAAAGATACCTGTTCAAGGATTTAGTTTAATAATTACTGTATTTTGGCCGGCTGTGGCTCAGGTGGTAGAGCGATCGCCTACCAATCGGAAGGTTGGTGGTTCAATCCCTGGCCCTGCTGTCCCATGTCGAACTGTCCTTGGGCTAGACACTGAACCCCCGTTTACAGTAAACCCCAGTCTTTAAACGCAAAACAAGACACAACTAAAGCATGTAGATCAAAGTAGCTAGAGACATGCAGGAACCGAAAACGGTCCGATAGGCGGATAGACGTATTGCCAGTTGGGCGATGCTTGGTTTTAGCTCAACTGTTTTCAACATGGTGGCCTGGTCACAAACATTCTCATTTTACAGCAACAAAAGTACATTAAAATATGTTTCTGAAAACATTTGAGTCAAGAAATAGGCAATGCAGTAACATAATCTAATTTGCAAATAATGCAAATTCAGATACGGCGAATGGTCAGTCAACTCGTTGAGCCGTATGCTTCATGCAAAACGCAGCCAGATCTCCTGCTTTCCATAGAAAATGAATAGGCTCTGTTGACTTCACATCCGTCAACTGAACCAGTGTACTCCACCTTAAAGGCCCTGACACACCAACCCGACAGCCGACCATCAGGAGGAAAGGCAGTCGGACTGATCATTCTCCCCGAGTTGGTCAAAAAAGTGCCTCGGAACACACTGAAGCGACGCCGACTTCAGCGTACATCTGTATTGTCGCCCAAAAAATAAAAACCGGCAGCTGATTGGACGAACGTGTCACGTGGGTCTGGCTGCTCACGGATTTTACAACTGAGCATAATGGCGGCTCATTCAGAATACGATCTCATATTTTACGAAAATAGTTCACCGAAATGTGTTCCTTAAAACATTTAAGAGAGAAATAGGCTGTGCAGTTGCTGAATGAATGTCTTCATTTCAGATCGACAAAGGTCAGTTTAAAAGATTTTCGTCAGATTTTGAGAGCTGTTCGTCACACTAACATAGGTGCACTGATTCGCTAGTCAAGGGCTAGAACTCCACCAATCAGATTGGTCATTGAGTCTGACTACCCGCCCTCCGACCCAGCAAGTCAGGTCGGCCAAAATGAAGGCCGACGACCCCTCCAACGGACGATGGCACTGAACACACCGAACAGACTCAAGTCGCTGACCTCGCCAGACTGTCCGACGGCCGATTATCGGGTTGGTGTGTCAGGGCCTTAAGAGAGCGTTGAGAGTGAAACAGGCAGAAAACCCAAACAATGAGCAGAAAGATGTCAAAAATGCTCCATAAAGCTGAGGGGAACTACAGGGTCGGAGACGGGTCTGTCTGCGGACTGCAAAAGAGGGGCGTAACTTGAAACAGGGACGTAAATGGCCGCATCCTCCTGCAGGGTTGGCCGATCATTCTCTGTGGACTCATCACTATGAGCATCTCCAATGAGCAGTCAATAGGGCATTTAGGGGCTTATGTGAAAAGGTGCTGATACATTTCATATGTTTTAGTATATACAGTACAGTGCATACATATCATAACACACCACCTTACATACTACCACAACAAACACACACAAAACAGTCTACACTTCAAAATATGAAAGATAATATTTAGTTACTGGCAAACATTAACTGCACTTAGCTACAAAGGGGAACACATACAGCACTACTAACATGCCATCATAGCGCAATACATGCAGCGCTGTTTCATCCAAAACATATGACATGCATTATTTAAACTATTATTAATTCATAGTAAATTCCAGCGGTGATAAACATATATGCCTTTGGAGCAAAAAACTGCATGGAGAGACTGAAGCATAAACTAAAGGAGATACCAACTGAAACGCTTACAGCTTGGCAACAGTGAGCATTTCCAGTTATGCAGTGTTGATTTACTTGGCCTAGATACAACAATATAGATTATTCTTATCCACGCTTCTCCAAGTGATGTGATGCATCAAGGGGCAAAGGGTTTCTAGGTTCACTGGTTTACGTAAAAGTGTGTGGCAGGCAGCAGAAATCCAATGTAACGGAGCTGTCATGCTGAGATATTTCCATAAAACTACCACCAGGTCTGTGATTCAATTATGCAATGGTCTTTAGTTTGCAGTTATCACAGAATCAAATAAAGAAAACGCAACAAGGACATTTACAGATTACATAGAGATTTGGAAGAAATTCCAGCTTCTTGCACCAGTGCTTCTATTGGAGCATAGGAACAGTTTAGAAAATGTGTTCTGAAGCAAAGAAGCTCTGGATTGATTAGAAGTAATTACTTGACTGCAGACCCAAAAAATAATAAAAGAGATGTGTACTAAAAACTGCTGGCCATTCACGCAATAGTAAAATGAAAATCTCCGTGGGAGTAGCTAAGCAACCGTGGAGAAAGAACTCCTTTAGAAATGTGTTTACATGTCTTTGATGGCTGCAGATTACAACTGGATTGGTTTTAAACTTCCAACAAGGCGTTTGGAAGCACACGCTGACAGAGTTGTGATTTGGAATGAGTGGCTTCACAGTATGCTATGTCAGAAAACATTAGCTTTAGACTGATGTTTAAATGGGGATGCTATTCAAGGATTTGTGGGAGGAAAAGTCTTGTTTGCTTTCAATGATCTGATTTATCCCACAATTGCTTGATTGTGTTATTGTCCAGTTGAATCATGAATGCCATGTATTTTAAGAAAAGATGTCAAGACAGGAACGTTGACAGAGCTTGAGACAGAAAATCTAAACGCGCTAAATCTTCCATGGACAGTATAAATAGTGTGTTGCACAAATCTGTAAATTTAATCCAAGCAGCAGCCTAAATCAGGGATCTTCAACAATTTTTTGAAAGTTTCTTAATTTTTTTTAAATGTCTTAACATGAATCCAACATATTATTAGCAAATATAAATCAAACACATTGATAGGCTTAGCAGACAGTCACTAAGGTAGCCACCCACAGATACAATTAATCCTAAGCATTCAGTGTACCACTGTATGTTTAACATTAAAACATGATTTATAAAATCATGCCAACAATTATTATTTTAATAGCTTAGCTATGCACTAAAAAGGTATGTAAAGGCCTTAGGCTGCCCTACACTGTATTGTAGGCCCAGTTTATTGTGCAACTTCATTTTATACAATATATGTTGTAGGGGGTCCCTGATCCGTCTCTCCTTCAGTTAAACCTACACTGTGTCATTTTTTGTTGTTGATTCTTAGCAAAAAAACCTTTGTTCTTTCACAAATATGTGCTCCATCCATCCATCCATCCATCCATCTTCGTCCGCTTATCCGGGGTCGGGTCGCAGCTCCAGCAGGGGACGGTCATGACCCAGCCTTGATGACCATAGGTGAGGGTAGGAACGAAAACTGACCGGTAGATTCGAGAGCTTTGCCTTCTGGCTCAGCTCTCTTTTCGTCACAACAGTGCAATAAATTGAACGTAATACCGACCCCGCTGCGCCGATTCTCCGACCAATCTCCCGCTCCATTGTCCCCTCACTCGTGAACAAAACCCCAAGGTACTTGAACTCCTTCACTTGGGGAAAGGACTCATTCCCTACCTGGAGTAGGCACTCCATTGGTTTCCTGCTGAGAACCATGGCCTCAGATTTAGAGGTGCTGGTCCTCATCCAAGCCGCTTCACACTCGGCTGCGAACCGATCCAGTGAGTGCTGAAGGTCACAGGCCGATGAGGCCATCAGGATCACATCATCTGCAAAGAGCAGCGATGAGATCCCCAGCCCACCGAACTGCAACCCCTCCCCACCCCGACTACGCCTTGATATCCTGTCCATAAATATTACAAACAGGATTGGTGACAAAGCGCAGCCCAGGCCAAATATGTGCTTATTCATGTGTAACTACTTCCACCAACTAATCAAAGTATTCTCGTAAGCGTAGATCTGACATTCAGAATCATTCAGAATACATACGAGCAAGTCGCTCAAATGATGGCCGCCATGTTGCGCTTCCATCTTTAAAATACATTAGCCAAAGAGGGACATACCTCCGCCTTTCGCCCTCTTACACTCAGTGGCACTGTGATGAACGCCAGGCAAAGGAACAAGACCAAAGTTAATTTTTGAGTGGCTAGAACAGCTGCGTGTAAACAATGGAGATACTAAGAGATAATTTTGGGTTCGGCCACCCTAGGAGTTAAAACGCGCTTGGAATGGGAGGGGCGAGAAAGTAATATTCAGTTGGTTGTCATATACAATTTCACCGCTAGATGGGAGAAATTTTTACACAATGTAACTTTAAGCTTTATTATGGAACACACTCAACTTTGAGGCAAGACCCGCCCTTCAGTAGCATTCACACACTACTATTGGCCAGGCATCCATGCTTACGCATGGTAACGTAACCCGATTTGTTCAAGTCCTATCCCCAGACCAATCAGCTATCCTAACTTTAACCACTCGAGGTCAATGCCTAACCCCAACCAATCAAGCTGCTTCGTAGGGAGGGACTTGGCTAGAAGTTATGTGGAATCCATAATAAAGCTTCAGTTAAGGGGTCCTTTGCTTAAAAAACGTTGAAGATCCCTGGCCTAAGTTATTGTGCCTTAGTTGACTTGATCCTATGCTAACAGAAATTTGGTAATGAAATAGATTATTAGATTAATGAATTAAATACATTTTAGATTAGTTTAAACCTTACTGTAAAGTGAAGCCGAAATATCTTATGTGTGTAGTTCTGCTAGAGATGATAACAATAACCAGTTTGCCCTGATCGTCCACATTTCCCTGAGCCAGTTTGGTGATAAGTGGTCTGACACGACACACCCCAGAGAGAGCCTATCAAAATGACAGTATATGGACTCTTTCCAACGTCATTTAGTGCTGACTAATAGAAGAAATTAAGACCATCAACATGAAACACTTTTGCTGTTACTTCAGAATCAGAATCAGAAAAGATTTATTGCCAGGTAAGTAGCACTTACTAGGAATTTGCTTTGGTTTGGTGTATACATATAAACATTTTTAAACATTAATATGAAATAAACAAACAATAAATACAGAAATAAATAACACATACATATAACTAAATAACATTAAGAAAGAATGTCCTAGAGGAGTTGTTCTCCTAAGTGGGGCCTTCAGTGTGGCTTTTTATCTAATTGCTTCAAACAGATTAACACACAAAAACATACACAAAGCACATAGAAACTTGGCCAGTGGCATAACAGGTAAATCTGGTCATGCACCTTGGAGATAGTGGCGTCATTAAAAGACATACAGTAAAGTTAAAGCCCACCCAGTCTCATAACATTCATACATAAAAACTAAGAAGATATTAATCCAGTAAAGTATAAAACATGTCAAAAAACCAGCAAGGCACCTATTTATAGATTAGAATACAGGTGCAGTAAAGCAGTGTTTAAGGTTTGTCCCATTGTAAATCAGACCAGAGTAAGCTTCTCTGAGATGCACGCCCATTAAACAAACTCAACTCGGAACAAGGAAGTGATGCACCTGTTGCTACTGCCTCTTTAATCTACTCTACATCTGACCACCTTCTGTAACATCGATAATTAGTGGTAAGCAAATCCTCTTTTTCTTTATAGTAGCCTACTATCGCTTTGAAATGTTGACTCAAATCAAAAGATTTAGGGAGTAAATATGTTCGAAGCGACTTAAGTTTCGATACTAGAGAAGTTATGTAACGTTAATTTACCTGCAACTAGAAGTTATGTTGTCAATTCATAAAAACCTCCCTTTAGTTGAGTCAAAATATATACTACTGACTAAAGAAGCTGTCTTAAGTTGCCCGTCTTTCACTTGATAAAGAGCTACACATAGGCTAAGTGTTGTTTATCTTTTTAAAGAGGTATTGTGAAGCCCCATTATGATGGTCGAAGCTGAGGAGGAAGGTGCGCCGAGTAAGGAGCAGCAGCAGCAGCATCAGCTCAGCTCTTCTCCCGGCGGCCAGGAGCACACTCAGCCTGCTGCCCCCGCAGAGGGCACGGAGAAGCGGGCAGAGCACACTCAGCCTGCTGCCCCCGCGGAGGGCACGGAGAAGCGGGCAGAGCACACTCAGCCTGCTGCCCCCGCGGAGGGCACGGAAAAGCGGGCAGAGCACACTCAGCCTGCTGCCCCCGCGGAGGGCACGGAGAAGCGGGCAGCAGAAGGGGTGATCGGAGAGGCCCGCCTCCAGCATAGTGACTACTCTGTGGAGTCACCTCTGGTCCAGTTTAAGATCAGGAGGTTCTTTGTGTTGAGGGTAAGGACTTCTACATTTCCCCTTGACAACAGTTTTTGAAATTTCACATCACGTTGCAACTTCTAGTTTAATTGAAATTCATGAAAATTGATCAAGTGTTAGGCTAACGTTAACGTTACTTAATCTAGGTACAATTTTGCGTTACCTGTTTTTTTAAGTTAACTTCAATACTGTTTTGTTGCTTTACACTAGCTACGCTTTGGACTACAACTTTTCTGTCGTTTAGTTGACAGCTGTAACGTTGGTTACCACTATTCTGTTATGTATTTCATCTGTAGAGACATGTAGGCTACAACAGTAAACATAAATGCTAGCTTATTATTGTACCAGTGGTAGCTTAATGCAAATTTTCAACTGCTGTCCCTCGGAAGGTTGCAACGAAAACACACACACACACACACACACACACACACACACACACACACACACACACACACACACACACACACACACATTGCTTGGATGATATTTTAATATAGACTTATACCAGTCAACAAGATTACCCTGTTAAAGGTCTGTGCTGCAGATTATTTGTTTTTAGTTTTAAAACTTAAAATATATTTTGCTGGTCATACATCTGCACTCACTTCAGTAAAATTATAAATTCATGCATTTTACTTGTAACTGAATATTTCGACATTGTGGTAGGCTATTGCAACATTTGCGAAGGATCTAAGTACTTCTTCCACCACTGTGTAAAATACTGAGTCATGTTTACAATCAATACATATTTTTTGGGGACTATAATGTAAAAGAAGGCTGATGCACAGAGGTGTTGTTGAGGAAACTGGATATATATATATATATATATATATATATATATATATATATATATATATATATATATGAATGAATGAATGAATGAATGAATAAAGAAATTAAATTAATATTTATTTCAGACATATCAAAAATAAACCAAACAAAACATCAAAGAAATGTACAAATAAGTTAAATAAGCAAAATATTAAATAAATAATAAGAAACATTAACCAACATAGACATGTCTGAAAATAAGTAGGAAGAAGTATACACTTATTTAATCCTACCTCTTTTCCATAGCTCAGTAATTCATTTTTATTACATATATACATGTATGTTATCTATATAAACACCAGGCAATTAATAAAAGAACACCACAAATCCTCAAATATCCATAGCGAGTAGTGTTTATTGCAGGCCCATGTTGCCAGGCCGGCTCAGCACCAGGCTCATATTAGAGTTAAACTGTCAGGAGCCCTCTGTATGAACTCCTTATCTTTTTAACTTGCCATTGAAATAATAAAATATACAAGGATAGAATAGCAATAGCATGTTGTGAAAACTACAGTTTGAGTGTGGATTGCATTGGAAAACAGAAATGCTCGTATCTGACAATTTGGATGTGGATTGTATTATGTACTGAAGCTTTCTCTTGTGTCTTTAAATAACCTACCTGAGTTACTCAGATTTATACACAGAAGTTGCACGCTCAGCTTTCTTCATTTGCAGTCATTTTCATATGTCGAGGCTTCATGTTTTTGTTTATTGTCATTTTGTTTGACGCACTGGCATTTTATTGGAGTACCAGTCCCAGCTGTGCATCTGCCTCGAAGATTCCCCCTTAAGCTTTGTGTGCACACATTGTGATTGTCACAATGAAAAAAAACTAGAAAGTGACACCCGTGCATTTCTGTCTCCGCAGCCTGGCACTCTGAATCAGGCCATCAAAGACGTTGAAGCTCTGGTGGATCAAGAAGTAGATGGCAGCGTTCATAGCCATTGGCTGATGGCAGAGTGAGTTTTTGGCATTTTTGTTTAAAAAAAATTCTTACACAATTACTTGATTATCAAATTTACAGGCAATTTCATTCCAATCAACTAATCGTTTCAGCTCTAGTTTAAACCTTTATGTAAGGGATAATGTAGAGCGAGCCGGTCATTATTGCAAATATTCCCCAACAGGGTGATGCATGACTTGATTCAGCCTGAATGGGTTCTAAGTAAGGGATAATGTAGAGCGAGGCGGTCACAAAATATCGATTTATAAACGATAGTATTGCTTTCACTAAAGAAAATAGTCTGTTTTGTCTCTACGGTTGGAATCCTGCGTCCACAGCAATGTAAACTTTGTATCTGTTTAATGCAACCCTCCATCTGTCACTCAACACCACAGTATCTCCTCCTCCTTGCTGGGCATCAGACTTGTGTGTGTGTGTGTGTGTGTGCGTGTGTGTGTGCGTGTGCGTGTGCGTGTGCGTGTGC
Source organism: Perca flavescens (assembly GCF_004354835.1). Taxonomy (NCBI): domain Eukaryota; kingdom Metazoa; phylum Chordata; class Actinopteri; order Perciformes; family Percidae; genus Perca; species Perca flavescens. Next base: position 875,983 of record NC_041339.1, read on the forward strand.
GTGTGCGTGTGCGCGTGTGCGTGTGTGCCAACCTTGTTCCAGCAACGAGCTACCCGACCCAACTGTTTGCAGCAAATACATTTCTGGCAAAAGCCACGGTCTGGCACGCATTTTATCCCCTCTTACAAGATGTGGTAGTAGCCATTTATTTTATGAGTCGGGCTGTGAAGGGGTGCTGCCCTGCTATTGCTAGCTATAGGTGGACAAATTCATTCACCCAGCTGCTGTTTAAATCACTGTGGGTTGACACAACATTAGCTGAGGCGTTGTTAAGTGAGCTAGCGGGTTATCCAGGCTGCTCACGTGGTCGTTATAATTCACATTAAACTGAACATTTCTGTTGATGGTGAAGTGAGACAAGGTAAATGGAATATTTATGTTGACGTTTCTGTCCTCATTCATCTCGTTTCCTCCTCTCACAGCTGCTGCAGTTGACACACCTATAAACACAATGTTGCAATGTGACGTTAACTAATTAGCGTTGTTGTCCCTACGGTTGAAGTTACTGCGTAGCGATCATAGACTGTACAGTATATAAAGCTGTAGCAGGCGCTCACCAGGGGCCTCATTTATAAAACTGTGCGGTGAATTTGCGTCAGAAGTGGCGTACGGACAAAACATAGGATGTGAGTACGCACAGAAATATTCAGATTTATAAAACCGTGCGCATGGCTTCATGTCATGCCCATAATTGCCCTTAAATAGTCAGTGAAATGCCTCAAATTAATATTCTTCCACAGCACAGGATTTTCACTCAATGTGAAGTTATAGTTCTTGTTAGAGAGGTGGAAAAGAAGAAAATATGTTTGGAGGGCACAGTGTGGGCATTACTGACACCAACAAAAAGCTGTACGTAGAGTGACAACATGTTGCAGACGCGGTTAATGCCACAGTCTCAGAGGTCGGACCGTAGCCCAAATTAAAAAGAAATGGTCCGATATTAAAGTAGATGCAATAAAAGATGTCTGCACGACACCGGCACGGCGTGGTTTCTCTGAGTGCTCCTCTGTAATGCTGGGCCCCAAACAGCACAGCTCGAGGCAGTCGGAACCGGCTCTCGTTGTGGTACCCCAATTCTGCATGATATACTACCTGTACAGGCCCATATTGCCTCAGCATGATTAGATAGAAAAGTCCTCATTAATTACGTGAGCGTAATATCAATGTTCTTATCAAACCCAACTCCAAGAATAAGTCAATGCAGAGGTAGTGAGCTAACTGCCTGGAACACAGAGACTACCAGACATTCACCAAGTCCACTTGCAGTTGTCAGGTTGTATCACTCCTGCACAAGCTTTCAGGAAACATTTAAAAGGCTGGCCATGTGAGAATGAATAATACATCCCATTTATGCAGCGCTGTCCAACACACGTTAAAGTTTGTCCTACATTGTGCCTGCTGTTACCATCGCTACAGAAGCAGGATAAAGAAACACAGAGAGTGCATTATATGGTAAATTCTGTGACATTGCTGCTGAATTTCCCCGAGGGAGGCCGGTGGGGACTAATGTCAGAAAAGCATGAGAAATTCCTCAAATCTTGCTCTGCTCACTCGCTTTATAAAAGGCAAGATGATCTCAGTTCATCTACTTTTACGCATTTGACTGTTCCTCTTTTATTTTTATTATTTGTTCTTGATTTGATTATTTATTTCCCATTTGCTAATGTATTGTCTGAGATTGTGTTAATCATAAAAGATTTACAGATAGAGTATAGTAGGTGGTTTTATTTATGCACAAAGGCTAAAATAGGGTTTCTTCCAATTAGTGTCAAAGTGTGAAAATAATTTTCAGTAACAGTTGATTATTAAAAGAGAAGATAAAAGGTAACTGAAGATACTGGAAGATGATCTAGTTTAGGGATGTTATGATTAACTGTTTAACTGACAATACACATTTTTGACCAATTAATACCATCAGTTAAAGAGTAATAACAATGCTATCAAAACAAAAATAAAAAACTTTTTTGCATGATAAAACAAAAATAGGCTATACAGTCTATTTCTTAACTGCTAGTGCTAACTTTGCACTAGCAAGTTGCGATTTAAGATGCTTTTTTTCTGCTTGTGGCTCGTTGACCTGCAGGTTTAAATCTACCCTCCTACACACACAGTATGCCAAGCAGACACACAGCTGACAACCTCGCAGGTGGATGCGATGAAGAAGGGCTCAGACGTACACGCCGCAGTGTGTGTCGTGTCGCTCGCGCATGCTGTTCCAGGAAAGTGGCTGCAGGGGTCCACGACAATAGAGAGGCGAATGCCCTCCCCTTCCGTTGGACCCCATGGGACCTTATTTTTGTTTACGGTAGTGAAGGGGAGAGACAAATAATTTTGTGATCCAGTTTGAATTGATCCATGAATTACACATATGGTGTAATGCCTCACTCTCCGTATCATTTACCAAACACACCCCCTCAATTTGGCGGTCTATTTAAGCTGCCCAATTTCCCCATCACCGCCTTGCCAATGCTGCTGCTGCCCTGCACCTGTATCGCTGCCTGCTTTCAGCCCCAGCATCCACTTGCAGGCTCCGGCCAGAGGGAAGCTACTTTATCATCACTCCACAATATCTCATGTAAACCCAACCTGCGGGGAGTGATGAGGTCGGAGTCTGGCTGCCAAACCCAATGTTCTGCTGTTATAATAAACATTTCAAATGTGAGTTGTCTGACTGAAATGATGTTCGTCAATTTAAAAGATAATTTTGTAAGTCAAGAAAGTCACAGTGTTTTGTAGGTTTGTTGTAGTTAGGGCTGGGTATTGTTCAAAAGTCTTCGATACCAATACCGTGACTTAAATACAGGTTCTAGATTCTTTTTTCAATACCAATTTTATAAAACAAAAAGAAATGACAACATCATACATTACACAAATCTTTTTATTTATTTTCAGCTCCGACTACGTGAGCCCCGTCTCTGTGTAACATAGAGTCTTTACCGCGTGTCTTTAAGGCGTGTAACGCTAGACAGCCAATCACAGACATGATTAGATCTTGGTAAAAGTATGCTGCGTGCTGATTGGCTCACTGACGATATTTACTCCTTAAGTATTGAAATTGGATATTGAATGATGAGGCATTTTTCGATACTTAAGAGGCAATTCAGTCGTTGCCTAAAAAGTAATGATTTTGGTACCAGCCCTAGTCGAAATACTCCTTAGTTTTGTGTGAAACTGCATAGGGAACTACATATCTTGTCTCCACAATGTACGTCACCTTGCTTGATGCTCGGCTTGCTTGCTAGCTAGCTAGCTTAGCTATGTTCCACAACACATGTAACGTTATCTTACCTAATGTGTTTTATCCTGTGATATCCTTTTATCAGCCAAGAAGCAAAAGAACGAGCTAGAGCCGTTGATCGTGTGAGTAACGTTACATATTGGTACGAAACGCACAGACACCGTAGCTTCAGTGAGATGTGATCCACGCGACTTTAAAGTGAGTAGTCTTTCCAATTACGTATTGTCACATTGTCTTATACTTCAACAGTTTTACGACAAAGTGAGATTTTTCATGACTTGGAAAATTGTCTTTTAAATTGATCAAATATGTAATTCGTAGCTCAATTTAAACAGGATCAAAAAATACTTTGTCTTTCCCCAATCACTATCATTCATATTTTTTCCGAAATAAGGTCCCATGGTGGTCCACCGGAAGGGGAGGGGCTCTGCCTCTCTATGCATGGCACTTTGTGGCTGTCTGCCCGGTACCAGTCCGCAGCTGTCCACGGAACGCAGAGCCTTCCAGACTATGGCTTTGACTCCGAACTTTGTTATTCGAATATAATTCGAATATTAAAAAAAATAATGGTATTCGAACGAATATTGGGCATCCCTTAATATTCGAACCTGTTATGGGCATTATTTTTGTCTATGTGTTTGCTTGTAAACGTTTTCAGTTCAGATTCTGTGCTTTTCCACTCCTTTCAAAATGTAACTACACGTCACGGCGACGCACATCGCTCGGCCGTGGCTTGGTAGCGTTGCCTTTCCCCCCCGACTCATTTCCTGGTTCTCCTTCTCCATCAACAACATGAGATTAAGGAGAGGGTTCACTTCTCCTGCTCCAGATCTCTCACCGTGGTCAGAAAGAACAGGGGAGACTCTTTGTTTCTCTCACTAGGACTCGAGTCACTACTCACTCTGAAGATAATCACCTTACTCTCACTCTACACACACACGCCGGCTCGACGCACACACCAGCGCACAAGTATAAACATCAGACCACTTACGTAGGCTACGGTGAAAGCTCCGAACTTCCTGTCGAAAGCATACTGTTTGTGTTTAGTCCAGGGTCTGACTTTAAATAATATTAACAATTTTAATAATTGTGTTTTTCTTTGGAAAACATCATTACCTTTCTATTGAAATTAACTGATACACTGCCCTCTGGTGGACAGAACATATACAACTTAAGTTTGATAAAAGGCATTAAATGGTCAAAATATTATTAATAAATATTTGAATATATTCGAATATTAATAAAGAAACAAACTTTGAATATGATTTTTGGGCAAAAGTCAAACCCCTATTCCAGACGAGTGAACTAGGCGTTGCCTGCTTGTCGGTTAACCGCTAATGATTGGTCAGACCTACAGTAATAAATCTAGTTCATTGAAAGGAATACTTCAATTTTAGGGAAAACGCTAAAATCACTTTCTTGCTGTGAGTCAGATGAGAAGATTGACAGCATATCTGTATGCTAAATATGAAGCTACAGTCAAGCTAGTCTACAGTATATCCATGACGTTCCACTTCGGAATTGCTCCGTTGCCGCCGTCTTGAATTTTCACATTGCTAAGGATAAAGTTTGGTTAACATTTCAGTGAGCCAAAAACTTAAACTACAGATAGAAACAGAGAAAGGACTTTTCATCGTGGGTCTAACATACTCCCTCTCTCTGGTTGTTTCAGGGTGGATCACTGGAACAATGAAAAAGAGCGTCTTGTTCTCATCACAGACAACTCGCTCCTTGTCTTCAAGTACGACTTCATCATGTTCAACTGTGAGGAAATCAAGAGGATCCCACTGAACCTTGTGGACCGCATCTCCTGTGGCAAATTCAGCTTCCCAAAGCGCGCTCTCATTGAGTAAGTCCGTCCATTAACCCTTGAGTACTCTCACATTGCCGAGCCTGTCTCCACAGCGGTGCGGAGTAAGGTCTGGCTACACCACACCTACTTTAGGGGATAGGAGGAAAAAATCGCTCTGGGTTGTTTGCATTTCTTTAAACCATTCACAATCCTCTTGGGTTCGCGCTACGCTCCGGACACAGCGACGGTGGCTCTGTAAAATAGTCTCAGGAAGGAACTTGTTTTGGTGGAACATTTGCACCCTGCAAAAGAAAAATCCACATACAATATTAAATGAAGTTAACTGTTGACACAATACAGTAAGGTGAGCTATTTAAATGAGCTGATACATGGTTAAACATCAATAGCTCTTAGCATTGTCTCACCTTCTGGGTACACGGTCACGCAAGGCTTCATGTATCATGTGGACACGCCGACGTTGTTGTCATTACTTAGAATTCCTCATGGTGGAGACAGAAACTACCCACTATAGCTTTAAACCGCTTTGAATAGTAGTTAAGACTAGAAAAGCTCTATACAAATAAATACAGTCCATTTACATTTACACAGCAGTACAGAGTAAATGCCGTGAACATATTCTTTGTAAATCTTTACAATCATTCCCTTAAAGAACCAAGCAGGAGTTTGAGAACGGCAACACACAGAGAGCGGTGAGGGTGAGGGACAACACACGCAGGATGTCAGGCAATTATCCTGGAAATGTACTTTGGTTGATCCATACTGGCCCTTGTTTAATCCTTCAACAGTAAACATATACCTTTTATCCCAAAAACCTGCAGCTCTAACCTCAGAGGGTTATTAATGTCGTGTAATTTGTGGTGTGATAAACAGGAAACTTCTGACACTTACCAGAGATATATTCATTGACGTATTAACAGTGTGCAAAACAGCATTGTGCTAGACAGTAAGACTTGGATCTCTGGTGTCCTGTCTCATTTTTAGTCATTTTCAGTGAGTCTACTTAACAATGTGTCTTTGGAGTGTTTTGTCGCTAATGAAAAAATAAAAACCCTACTTGGAGAATTACAAATATTAGCCCTAATTATCTGCACTGTGCTCTAATTTGTTTTACAAAAGTCAAATTCCCTGTGAGAAAAAGAATCCCTTTTAGGACACGATTAACCATTAAGCTCAAACACAAAAACATGCCTAGTCTTTTTTTTTTTTTTTGCTAGTATGTAATAGTTTCATAATTTATCCTACAATTGTGTATCAAACAACACATTCTCAAGTTTTGTCAACATTTAGAAGATTTAATGAAAAATGCAGCACGCAGCCTTTTTAATAAATTTCAAAGGTTGAAATGATGCATGATTTACTATTGACAGGGATTGGAGTTTTCAGTGAAAACAGTGAGCCAATGCAGCAATTTAAGGCAGCGTTATGAAGGGGATGCATGCAGAGGATCGGAGCAGGGGACAACTGGGGACACGTGGAGCAGCCGGAGAACAGGCATGGCAGCGAGACAAGTGTGCAGAGAGTTTTTTGGGGGGTTAAGGAGTGCATAGCTGTCACTTGGAGCTGTCGCTTAACTGATTAGTGGCAAAATGAATGTAGTCCTTTCATCCAAACCTTTTAAAGTCGGCTCAGGGGATACCAAACCAACTAAAACTAATTTGATGAATAAAACGTAACGCGCTGTGAAGAGCTTAGAGAGTGCGGCCTTTATTGGAGGCTTTATCTCCGCACATTACGTTAAATTATACATAAAGCGCTCGTGAAAGCCACCCGGGAGTCCAAACAGTAAAAAGACTCGAATCTCAAACATTTCCTCTTTCAGTCTTCATCTTCAACGCTTCCTCTCTCTTTTTCTCCCTGTCTTCCTCTCTGTCTCTTCTTTTGTTCGTCTAGTTCATCCTGCATCGTCTGCTTTTTGGCAGAAATTGAACTACATTAAAGTTCATGTATATATGAAAATGAATCCTCCCTACTGCTGTAACTGTACAGGGAACTTTGTTTCCTCACAATCAATGAGAGAGAAAAGTAGGAAAAGTCTGGCTGTGAATATTATTCAGCTGTTATTAGGATTGGGCATCGAGAACCGGTTCCAACTTGGAATCCTTTCAAAAAATATGATTCCAATGGAATCGTTTCTTATTGGAATCGTTTGGAAAATTCAGTTTTGAATCTGATCATCGGTTCCAAATTTAACATGCGCAAGTTTTGGTTTCTGTAAACGAATCACAATCGTCATGGGCGGTGCTAAGCCCCGGACGGAGACACGGCACTTCTACTAAATAGAACTTGTTTTGGTGGAACGTGTGTACGTTCAAAAGTAGTTTTAGTCGTGCAACAGAAAACTCCGATTGGACAGATAGTCTAGCTAGCTGTCTGGATTTACCCTGCAGAGATCTGAGGAGCAGTTAACCATAGTCCTCACAAATCCACCAGAGGTTAGAACGCCAACACAGAGACAGAGGAAGGGGACGGACATCCGGACAAAAAGAGGGACATCCGGCAGAATTTCCGGCGGCACCGGAGCAATCCCGGAAGTGGAACGTCGTGGATATAGACTACGTAAACTGTAAATATTGTAAATATTCCTTCCAAGTTCTTTTTTAAATCAATCAATTATATAAATTACTGTAGTTTCACTATATTGAACTTAAGTTCCAACCAACCAATTGGCAAACATGAATTACTGCATTTAGGCTCCTACAGATTGCACTTCACTTTAAGTCCCCCTATTTAGTCTTCATTTCTCCATTTCTCCACATCAGTATACCAGTATATGATCCAGCTACTTATTCAGCTGTCATGGTAATGCCACTTGGCTGTTACTCTTGAGGTATTACTGTTCCCATCTGCAGCCTGATTTGCCAGCTGACAGTTGTCATCTGACCACTTGATGTCAGTGTGCACCCTCGGTAGAGACGGCTGAAGGCAGCAGCACGCCACATCACATTCCTTCATCTGTTTGATGTCGTCATGCATGATTCTGCAACTGCTAGTGGGAATAGTGTTGCTAGAAAGACCACATACAGTACGGGCTGCCTTTGCAGTGTCGTCAGAAAAGTCAAGCCTTTTTCTGGCCACATTGAGCATTTTCATTCTGTTCTGCATTCTGTTTGGCTATAGCAACTCTGACTCCAAACAACTGTTGAACAACAGAACAAACCTTGATTACGAGTGCTAATCTCAGTTTTATCATCCAGAGTCAGGCTGTACCGGACTCTCTCGGTGATTTTAGCGGTAGTATTTAAATATTAATGTCATTTATTAACCAGCTTTGTTAATTGGGGTTTCATTTGTTAACGCATGATTAACATTTTGTTTATCAAATTGTCAGAAATAACCGGAAAATGCTTAGATTTCTGTTAAATAAGGTAACCATTGCTTCTAGATCTTTTTTGATATCTGTTTGTTTTCTATTTCTTACATTTGATTGTAAAATGCCATAAAATCAAAGTTTAGACATAACAGGCCACCACGATCATTTGTTTGTACTTTTTAGTACTTTAAGAAATTTATAATTTATAATAGCATGAAGGGCTGCAACTAACAATTATTTTCATTGTTGATTCATTTCTCGATTAATGGATTAGTTGTTTGGTCTATAAAATGGTGAAAATGTAGATCAGTGTTTCCCAAAGTCCAAGATGACTCAAATGTCTTTTTGTTTTGTCCCCAAGTCAAAGATATTCAGTTTACTGTCACAGAGGAGAGAAGAAACTAGAACATATTCACATTTAAGAAGCTGGAATCAGAGAATTTTAACTTTTCTTTCTTAAAAAATTACTCAACCGATTAATCGATGATCAAAATAGCTGGCGATCAATTAAAAAGTAGACAACAAATGGATTAATCGTTGCAGCTCTAATAGAATGAATAGAGTTCAACTTGAACTGAATTGGGACTGAAAGCACTTTCATGAACATTTGACCCCGGTGTTCCTAGACCATCAGCTTCAGAATAGAGAATATCAAAGTCCCTCTACGGAGCTTGTTATTTTGGCGTCAGTAACCCCCTTGATGATGCCAACAGAAAGTGTTAAGAGAGTGTCTGTATTTTTATTCCAGGTGATTTTGTTTTCATCCCACATTTCTCCAGGTCCATCCATGATGTAAAAAGCATAGTATATTCTGCATCGGTGGGGAAAGATGTGCTCTAAGTGCCTTCTTTCCAAACTGTCTAGACAAACTAATTACCCAGCACATCATGCATTTTTTTATTCATGTCTGAAAAAGTTGGGTGTGGAGGTTTTAAAGAAGCCCCACTAGAGTTTGCTTTAGTAACTGTTGTAGGAAAAAATATATATACATATATTTATGAAGTTTAGAAATAATCCCAGCACTGCACTCCTCTGTTTCTCATTTGATCAGGTGTAGTTTTTTTCCTCTGAATAAGGCCCCCCATCTTCAACTACTTACAACACTTTTATGATTTCATTTCATTTCTTCCTCACTTTGTCAATTGTTATGCTGACACAAGTGGTCTCGTTATGATTTATATACAGATCAATAAGGTTTAAAAACTGTAGTTTGGGTCAGTCTTTGCATGGTTTCTTTTAGATCAGGTCTACAAACGATCCTCCTCATCTCATTCTGCAGTCTTTTTGACCACACCCATACAAACCAAAGCAGCTTACACATCCAGACAGCAGAGGGAAGTCAGTACATAGTAGCTAGTTAAGATTTCATCGGCGTAATGTAATTTAACCACAGCCACGACCGTTGTGATGTGACGCAGGAGAGTTAAATGCTGAAATCTGAAGCAAGGAAGAGGGATGTGTGAACACACACACACACACACACACACACACACACACACACACACACACACACCACCAATTCTCTTTAAATGAGCACTGACACTCCTGCTTTCACTCCTTAACCAAATCAAATGCAAACAGTATTTAAGTGAGGAGTCAGTGGGGCGAACATTGCAAAAAGGACGTCTTACTCCAAGTTTCACTTTACAGGTTATACAAACCCTGGCTACTGTCTCATCTCAAATACTGCTCAGTAATCTGCTGCAAAAAAGGGTTAAATAAGCTTCTGTTGCAGAGTAGCAGTACAGAATAAAGCAGCGTAACTCACACATTTTCAAAGATCAAGAATGTACTCTAAGCTTGCAGGCAGTAATGGAATATAACTAAGTACATGTAAGTTCAAATTTTGAGGTACTTTACTTGAGTCTTTTCTTTTCATGCCATTTTCTACTTCTACTTCTAGAGAAATATTGGACTTTGTACTCCACTACATTCATGTGACAGCTTTAGTTACTAGTTACTTTACACATTAAGATCTTTGCACACAAAACACATGTAGTTTATAAAATACAATGTTTTATTATAAACTAAACTACCCAACAATATAACGACCTACAAGTCCAGCTGAAATGATTAGACCATTAATCATTTAGTTGATTGACAGATCTGTTTGGATCGTTTCCAGTTTCTAAAATGTGAGGATCTTTCTGCGTTGAGTACTTTTACTTTTAATACTTTAATTACATTTTCCTGATGATACTTACTACTTTTACATAAGTAACATTTCCAATGCAGGAGTTTTACTTGTAAGAGAGTATTTTTTACAGTGTGGTAATAGTACTTTTACTTAAGTAAAGGATCTGAATACTTCTTCCACCACTCTTGCAGGGCTGGAAGTCCAAGAGAGAGACTGTGGTTTAGTGATAAATCATTAGTGATTCAGTATTACACTTCCCTAAAGGTGAGGGACTAACAAAAACAGATTTAAAAAAAATACAAATAAAAACTTTGCCTGGCAGAGGCTGAGATATCCTGACTTTTTTTATGGATTAAACTCAAAAACACTGGATTCTACATTTCCCATAATGCAATTAAATTATGTCTCTCAGAAGACATTACACATCTGTTTTCACAGGCTGAGTAGTTCTGCTCGTGATAGGGAAATGGAACAACTAAAGTAGTTATTTTTGAGGCGACTTTCTTCACTGTGTGGATGTGCAGAGGAATTGAGATTTATTATTATTGCTAGGTTTCACTTTCAATTTGCTCTATTTGTTTGTATGTGTTGGGTTGTGTGTTTAGTGATATTGTAACTGATATATTTATTATGTAGTGTGAACATTGATTGTACTGAATTTTACTGTGCACCTCTGGACAAGTAGGCTAGTTGTTGTCATGATGACTAGGGGTGTGAATCTTCACTGGTTTCATGATTCAATTCAATTAAGATGATCCTGTCAGCGGTTCGATCCAATTCGATATATCCTCCTTACTATTATTATTTATTGCTACACATGGTTTTTATCAACAAATTCAAGATATACTGTATATGAACTCCCCTTTTTATTGTATCTGCTCTTAAAAAAGCCCGTTCCTGGATGTAGCGAAGTCTGAACACAACAGACAGAAGACAAAAGGCTAGAACAAAAGAAAGCAGTTACCGGAAAATCAACAAGTAACATCAGCAGGCAATAATCGATTATGGTCTGTCACTGCATCGATGCAGAATCGTCTAGGTCCGCATCGCAATGATTCATTTCAACACCCCTAATGATAACTACCAATGGGGATCCATTATAAACAATAAACCCTCAAATACTGAGTATTGGGACATAAGGTTAAGGCATTGTGACATTGCACAATATATGCTAATAGATGAGGAAAACATGTTTCCTTAATAGCTACAAATAAAGTTGCAACACTTTTTTGACGCTAATGTTACCTGTTCACAACCCCTGAAGATTACATTTCTCACTTGCTGCTTCCTTCAATGACTCCCAGTTATTCTGACCTCAGCTGCACTTTCATTAACAGGACGTCCACTGCATACAGAAACAAATGTAATACACACTTGAATTTGCACCAATATGTGTATAATGTTTTGTGCATGGTGCTCTAAATTCATGGTCCTTAGGAGCAGTTTTCAGCTTGTGGACTTGCTTTTTCAAGCTGGAAATGTCTTTGCCAACAGCCTGCAGCTATTATATCACAGCTTTTGCATCATGACATCCACAGTTTCCACACATGGCTGTATGTTTTAGGCTTCGGAGGTTGCATGAGCAGCTTTTATCATGAATAATGTAAATGTCTTTTCAAGGCTTGATCATTCTATGGAAATTGTGTATAACACGTAAGCTCAATTCTTTGTGTTTTCCTTGTTTTTTTTGTACTCATCACTCCACCCTTTTTTCTCTCTTTGTAGTCCTTTCCCATGTTGGATGGATACATGTATGGATGGCTGACAAACCTGCAGGCTCTATTGAGCAATCGGACCAGATTTGTTTGTTTGCTGGGAGACAATGTGGGACACTTGCCATGACAACTGGAGCTGGGCTTGATATTTATCTTGTGTGTTGACTTATGAGTCCCAAGCGCTTGAAAGCCCAGGGAGGAATTTTTTCGGCACTTGCCCTTAAGCTCAGAATACAGTGTTTCTCTTATGCATGTGTGCGTTTTGTATAAACACTGTGGATTAAGTGCAACTCAACTGGGTAGGTCAGTAGAGGGTGGTTTTTTTTTTTTTGTTTGGCCTCAATCTTGAGGTGTTCACTTGTCAGTTTTTGGAAAATTTCTTTTGGCACAAACCGTGTCTCCTTGGTAACTTATGACTGACATAACGAAGGTGTAGCCTGCTTTAACCTTTTATGTATTTCCGTGACTGTATCTAAGTGAGGCGCAGTGAAAGTCCAAACCCCAGCTCTGCCACATAAACACAGTGAAGACTTCCAAGGCCTCTGGCTGGAAAGCCCAGCCCTGCGCTGCCTGTTTGGGCTGGTCCCTCTCCCAGTGATAGCTTACCTGTGGAATTTGCCAAAGCTTTTTTATATCCCCATTTATACTAGAGCAATAGCTGTGTGCTCTTACAAAGGGCAATGTGTACAAACGTAACCTTCACCATCCTCATTCACTTTTTGCTGAAATATAATCGGTCTTTTTAGCCCCCACCCCCCACACACACACCTCTTTTCTCCCTGCACAGCATTTGCTGCGGAGGAAGCACAAAATGTTCAGCAGCAGCATTGTCATCTGGAAAGTACTCGTGTAAAACAGGGTTGGTGATTACATTGTGATGCAGGCCCATCCCTGCGACCGTGACATAGGAACAGCTAAGGTGCTATTGTTTAGCCTCAGGTGTTTAATTCTGTTTGGCAGGAAGTGCTCTTGTACAAAGTATGTGGTAAAATGTGCACATCAGTGTGACAGGTTGTTAAAGGAATCAGAACAGTGTTGGGAAATCGCCTGCATGCTGATTTATTTATCTTCTTTCTTACTTTTTTGTGCAAAGCGGCGGGTACAATATTAATAAGACTTTGCACAATTACATTTCTTTATTCCACAAACTGTTCCAGCTCCTGACAGAATCACCAAAACACCAAAACTGTTTGATTTGCATAACAAGCCACACTTTATGTGTTGCAAGTACATCCACACATGAAGTACAGAGGTTGCAAAGGCAGATTTGTGGGTTTAGTGTCAGACCTTAAAAAATATTACATTCTCCGTGTTAAAAAGTACGCAGCAGGCAAATGACTCGCATAACATACGGCACAAATGTTTCAACAATGCACAGTGCCTAAGGAAATGTTGAAATCTTGATAGGCATCACTGATATTGAATCAGTGTTGGTATGAGGGGGGTGTGTGGGCAGAAAACATCATGTTGTCAAAGAAAGTTGAATTAAAAAAATTAAAAACCACATCAAATTTGGGGTATGATCCCTCCATGTAGAAGTGTGATGAAAAGTCAGAGTTGCTTTTGTTCCGACAAGCTTTCGTGTTGCCAGCATGTTTAAATTGAACCACTGACTGTGTGTCTTTTGTAGGATTATTAATCTACTGTAAAGTGTTCTTTGTGTCGATGTACTCTGAGTGTAATACGTTGGACTGAGGAGTCAAACCTGTCACTGCAGGTTTTTTCTTGCTACTGTTTTGAATCAATCAGAGACTTGTTTACCCGATCTTGAATTCACAAAGACCTGTTAGGCCAGAGATTTTAATTATATGCAATCTAAATATAGATTTGAGTCTAATAGAAAACATCTTTGTGTAGCAATAGTGCAAAGACTTCTAAGGATACTTGAAGAAGTGTTCTTCAGTAAATGGAAAAAAAAAAACTATTCCCAATAGACACAACATAGTACAATGTAGTGACATTTCTTTCTGCATTTTTAACCCATCCCAGTATTAGGAGCACTGGACAGCTCTTTACCCGGAGAGCAACTTGGGGTTCAATGTCTTGCTCAGGGACACTTTGACATGTTGAACCGCCAACCACTCTGCCTCCGAGCCACAAGCCACCCCTGAATATTGCCCATACAATATCTCCAGTACACCTAACAAGCTTTTAAATCCTTGTTTTGCATGTACAGTACAGGCCAAAAGTTTGGACACACCTTCTCATTCAATGCGTTTCCTTTTTATTTTCATGACTATTTACATTGTAGATTCTCACTGAAGGCATCAAAACTATGAATGAACACATATGGAATTATGTACTTAACAAAAAAGTGTGAAATAACTAAAAACATGTCTTATATTTTAGATTCTTCAAAGTAGCCACCCTTTGCTTTTTTATTAATAAGGGAAGAAATTCCACTAATTAACCCTGACAAGACACACCTGTGAAGGTAAAACCATTTCAGGTGACTACCTCATGAAGCTCATTGAGAGAACACCAAGGGTTTGCAGAGTTATCAAAAAAAGCAAAGGGTGGCTTCTTTGAAGAATCTAAAATATAAGACATGTTTTCAGTTATTTCACACTTTTTTGTTAAGTACATAATTCCATATGTGTTCATTCATAGTTTTGATGCCTTCAGTGAGAATCTACAATGTAAATAGTCATGAAAATAAAAAGGAAACACATTGAATGAGAAGGTGTGTCCAAACTTTTGGCCTGTACTGTACATATACAATATTTACATATGTAGTGCTGCAACTATTATTTTTAATAAATTATCAATAAATCTATCTATTATTTTCTTAATCAATTATTTTGGTCTATATAATATCAAATGAAAGTCAGACGTTTACAGGTGTTGTGGAAAAAGTGTTGTGGAAAAAGCCCCCCTCCCCCTTAAAAAAAGGAAGTTGTATAAAGCCTTTTGGGCATCCAGAGGAGCTGTGTTTAAAGTCTGACTCAGTCAGCGTTGGTTGGGCCTGAAGACACAATCTTGAGGTGTGGATTTAGAAAACTTGAGCTAACCAGACATCTGTAACTCGCCCCTCACCTCTGCTGACTCATGATTAAGCCAATCAATGAACTCACTTTGAGCTGGGCAATATGGGAAAAATCTATCATCACAATACTTTTGACCAAATATAATGATGGCGATATTGTGGCGATATTTTAGGGTTGACAGTTGGTGCTTTCATAAACCTGAACCTACATGAACCTCGGGCATGTTAGAAACATGACTGGAGTTGCTGAGAATCTGTGTAGGAACAGAAAACATTTCAGCATGAAATGGAGGTTATGCAAGGCTCCTATTAGATGATTTTATTTGGTTTTATTTGGATAGATCCAGTGCATCACAATGGCAGAAGAGCCGTTGAAGAAAAGGCATTTCCATGTCCAGTCAGGTGTGATAATTGGAGGACACTGCTCCTGGAAACTGGTGTATACAAAACACCAAGGTTTGGCATGGTTCAAATTATCATTATTTCTCATACTTACAGATGTATTTTCTGTGCTGCTTTTTAGTTCAGCTTTATTTGAATATTCTGCAGGAAGGTAACACTTGCCTAAAACAAGAAGGAGAGGAGATTGTTTTAAAACTCTTTGTGACCTTGTACCTTTTGAACAGACTCTGTAATCCCCACAGATACAGTATGAGAGCCCTAGATCACATTTGATGGACAAACAGTAAATAGAGAATTGTAAGGACCTTTAGTGTTTCCTTTTAGGATTTTTTTTTAGCAGTGGGGGCAGGTCTGAACCCCCCCCTCCCTCCCCCCCAACTTTCATCTTGACATATAGGCTAAGCATTCTGTAGCAAATAACAATAAACCCACTATTAATTTACTTAATGCGCTTAATGCAGTGTAACTACTTCAGAATGTAAATAATGCACATAAAATTACAAACGTGAGCGAGGGCGTTGAGCAATCGCTATTATATGGAATCAACAGCCACGTGCAATTTAGCTCGAAGGTGAAGAATACAAACAACGAAAATCACCAGCTAACTTAATTTAAATTTGCAAGACCAGGCTTAAATGGACTGACAACATAAGTTATATGAAGCACAGTTCTCAAGGACGCACACACTCCATCTCAACTGGCTTATCATCCGGACAGCGTCTCTTTTTCCTTTCTCCCTTTTTCTGCCGAGTAACCGCGCTATTCTCCGACATGCACTCTAACAATGCAGCCCACAGTCAAATCAGCATAGAGGAAACACTGTAATGTAGATACCAACATCATTTCAAAGATGGGATGTGTGAGTGTTCAGAGGTCTGTTTGCTCTCAGTCTTCTGAGGTTTCATTAGGCCGAGGAAAGATGTGACCCCAGGGCATTTTCATTTAAACCCACGGTATTTACTTTACTATGATGAACACACTGTAGATTACCTCTAAGACTGGTAAACATGAGGTTGTCCTTATACTACTACTTTGCCCTGAGGACAGATTAGTGCCATTTTTAAAAATATTATTCTTATATTTTTACCATGCAACTAACAGGTCTGGTAGTCCCCCTTTTGAAATGAAGTTAACGCAAAAAGAACGTGTGGCCATTTCACATCAGGAGGTAGCTACATTCTTAGTTGTTGACCCAATTACTTTAACCTTTAGATACTTAAAGGCAGAGAGCAGCAAGAAACAGTCACAAAAATTAGCGCCCAAAAGTCATTGACATAGACCTTTTGTATTTATGGCAATTCTCAAAGTACTGTATTGCGATTCAGTAGTATTGAGTATTGCAATTTTCTTTTCCTTCTTTAACAAAAACTAAAGTTGTTCTAAAACTATTTGTTTTCTAAGAAGAATGCACATCACATGT
Organism: Perca flavescens; assembly: GCF_004354835.1. Taxonomy (NCBI): domain Eukaryota; kingdom Metazoa; phylum Chordata; class Actinopteri; order Perciformes; family Percidae; genus Perca; species Perca flavescens. The sequence continues at coordinate 893,004 of NC_041339.1, forward strand.
TCACATTTATTTCATTTGTAAAGAAGAACATAACATGGATTTTCTGCTTTCTCTCTGTTTTGCTGGACACGGATATGATGTAGTCGCCGTCAACAGAACATATTTAGGTGAATCATTGGTAAAAATCAAATATGAAATGTAATGTGATTAATTTAAATAATTTTTAAATTACGATACATATATGAATCAATGTGTGTGTATGTATGTATGTATGTATGTATATATATATATATATGTGTAAAACAAAACAAGAAGGTGTCTGTAGAAAGCAGTTAGTGGTGTTATCGATCGGAGTCAAATGTGTCCCTGACAGAGAGAAACACTTAATCATTTGTGTTCCTCCGTGTCTTTCTATGTTCAGGAGAGAGGGGGAGGGGGTGAGAGTCTTCTGGGACCGGCTAAGAGAGCCCTCCTTTACCTCCAGGTGGAACCCCTTCGCCACAGACTTCCCCTTCATCACCTTCACCCACCACCCTGTGAGGAACGTCAGTGACGCATTCGCTGCTCTCTGCGACGTAAGTGGATCAATCCGTGATTACTGTGTGGCGTTGTTTGAAGGCTCCGTTCGCCAAAAGCACACAAACATCACACTTTCTCACTTCAAAGTAGGGCTGCACAATGTGAGGAAAATATGCGTTAACATTGTTGAATATCGTGATAACGATATTACTTGCGATAAATAAACCGATATCAAAGTGTTCTCAGCTCTGTATTTCTGCTGCTGTCAGTATTCTGCTAACATACAACAAATTGGTTGTTGAATTTAAAACAAATGAAAGGAAAACACTTCCAACTTTCTTTTATTGAACAAATTAAACATTGGATTGAATATAAAGGGCACCACTAAAAACAGAATAAAAAGTCTTTTGCGATATGTCGCGGCCTTTTGCGATGTGTTTATTGCGCCAGTTGATATTGCGATGACGATAAAAAAATTATATAGTGCAGCCCTGCTTCAAACTAGTGGTGTCGAGCCATGCAACTAGTTGTGGCTTTATTTTCAGAATAATCCTTATAATACTTCACTGTCAGCAGCTTTCATTGGGACTATTTCCAGTGAAAGTTGGCACAAGTTAGAGAGTCATATCTCTAAACACATCTCAGCATATACAACTGAAAGTTTGGAACAGCTGCAGGACTATGTGGAAGTTTGTGACTGGGGTGAACTGTTGAAATTTCTCAGAATGTATCTGTTGAAATATTTTGATATTAGGTTTTATGACTAATCCAAGTGGAGGTGTGTACTCTGAGAGTCATTGAGAGACTTAACTATTATATCGTTAAAACAACAACAGTGTGGTGACATTCATCATGTGGTTAAATGAGTCATCACACAGAAATGACTTGCTGGAATTAGGCATCAGATACCATTCATGTGTAATCTGTCAATCTGTTTCACACCCAGTAAAATCCTCTGACACACACACATGTGGATCCTAAGACTGCCCAGTTATTAGGTATAATGTACACCTATAGAAAACCAGCACTCAAACTTTCAAAAAAGTTTCAGGTGTGGACTACTTAACGTGCCAAATTACGATTTGTGTTTTTTGTAACCAAAACACAAAAGTATGATGTGTTTGCAAAACCTATCCAGGGGATTTCAACATGGATGTTTATTAGCAATTACAGCAGGTGACTCAACATGAGGAAGAGAAAAGAATGGAGCAATCATCTACTATGTAGTGAAATTTCAACAGTGTTTCAAACACGTCATACATGCTGCTTCTGCTGTCATGCCGAGTAAGAGAGGAGGGGAATTACACATTTCAGTGACTTCAGACAGATGGTAACTGGCACCTGAGCCTCACAGACTCAAATAGCTCAGGGCTCGACAGTAACGGTTGCCTTTGGCAATTGGCAACCGTTTCGTGGCCTCTGGTTGCCCCCTTTCGCAACCACCTGTTCAATATTTGTGTTTTTTTTTATATATATAAAAACTAACCAAAACTTACAAAACTGGAAAATCTTATTTCAAAAGAAGTCCTTAGTATCGAGTATCGAAAAATGACTCCTCTTTCAATACCCAATTTCAGTCCCTTAGGAGTAAATCTCATCAGCTTCAGTGTGCCAATTTGTTTTTTTGGGATTTTCTCACTCAAAGACCACAACGTGTGATGTTGGGCAACCAGACATCTTCAACCATCATTATGAACACAGGAGTGTAAACATTGGTACTTTAAATAATGCAGCAGGTGAGAGGGAACCTTGTACAATTGTAGAATCGCTTTCATATCAAAACTGAATTGGTTTGGCACCTTAGCTAATGTTAGCAACAAAGAAACCATGATTACATAAAAGAAATTGACAATTATTTAATAATTGTTACAAGCCTAATGGTTCCTTATCTTGTACAGCATGACAGAAAAGATTGAATTCCTCTGAAATAAGATAATGGGACCACATGTTTGCCACACCCTGGCCAAGGCGTGAAGTCAAAGATGTGCAAACAGCAAATAAATGTGATTGCTGATCCTTCCTCCCTCTTGTCCACAGATCCAGAAGTTCCGCGAGCAGCTCAAGGATGCAGCGCAGAAAGTCCACGCCATGAGGCCGGTTCCTGGGAAGGCCAACGGCGTCCTGGTCCTGAATCAGCCCATCCACATCGAGGCGTTCGTGGGCCTCATGTCTTTCCTCGGGAACCAGAACAAACTGGGATACTGCGTGGCTCGAGGAAATATCGGCTTCTAACGTTTCTGCATTTATGCACTGTAGTAGTTTTATTTTCGTTCAAATTGATTGCTAAGATTTGTAAATCTTGATTTCATGTTGATACGTTTGTTTACATTCAAGTTTTACAAGGATCACCAAAAAGTAGGGCGGGGTATTAAAAAATAGATTTTCCGATTTAAATTGATTATCATTTGAATGATCCAGTATCGATTCATAAAATCCAGAATTGATCTCTGTCTGTATCATATGAAACGGGAAGGGGGTTAAAAAACGCTCCAAAGATAGGCTACATTTTGGCGAGGGTAAAACTAACACGGCCATTTTAAAAAGGATTCCTTGACCTCTCAACTCAAGATATCTGAATGAAATGTCACTCAACCCTCACTGACTGTAGAGTCTGTAGAGCTGCACGTTATTGTGTGTTCATGTTACATAAAAATGACTTTAATGTAACTGCCTTGGGGTCCATTCTTATTGTAAACATTGGTACTTTAAATAATGCAGCAGGTGAGAGGGAACTTTGTACAATTGTAGAACCTCTTTCATATCAAAACTGAATTGGTTTGGCAACTGAAACATCCCAAATCGACATTGTTAATCGAATCGGGGCCTTGTGCATCAGAATCGAATTGATTCAGGAAGTCGGCGATACCCAGCCCTCCCAAAGAGTCTTCCATATTCAGGTTTGCTTTAGTGTGCTGTTGAAGCCTTGATTCTCTGGATGTTCTGTATAAGGTTGTGACAACTGTGATCTCCCCCCACTGTTTATTACCAGTGTGTGGTGTCTGAGTGCTCAGAAATATCCGCATTTCAACACCGCTCTTCACTGGATGACTGATCCCCCGCTGCTCTCAAGGAGCTTTGTATTTGCTCCTCAGTGATATGGTAATTCAACTCTTTCGCAATGGGACTCCTTTCTTCCTCCCCCCGGTGTCTCTTTTAAAAGCTCATTCCCATGCCTTTCTGCCCCTCAGAGATTCACTGGAGCATGGGGAGCACATTTGTCAGTTTAGTTTTATGATTTGTAGTGTATTTTTACAGTGCATGCAGTTTTGGAATCTCCCCTTGATTTGTGTGTTTACTGTGTGTGTCGCTCTTCCTCGTTTGGTATCACCTGTTTGTCTTGGAGCGTGTCACAGACAAGAAAATATAAGCGTCCAATTTTTGTTCTCTATTCCTTTTGTGGCGGTATAAAATTTTTGTTGAAAGATAAACTAGTGGCCATGAGACTTCAGCAATGCCACAACTTGAGATGTCCTAATGTTGCTGCAGTCCTTGAGTAATATTTTACCCTGTTATTTAACTTAAAAATAGTAACCTTTTTGCCCGTTTTTAGTTGGCAGTGGTGAAAATAAGTCTGGTTTCAGAATGATGGAGACAGTTGGAGAACACTTACATACAAAATAGGATGTAGGCTCTAAAGAATGATTATTTCCTTGGCAACTATTATGTTTTTCCCGAATAATTTACCAGATTTTAGGCATTCTATTATCAAATGGCTTGAAAGAGTGAATAGCTGCTGTAAATGGGGGGAAAGAAATCTCCCCGGGTGAGCATGCCCCTGGAGCCCGCTAGGTTAGGGTTAGGATGTTTACAACTTCTGGCTCCGCCCCTAGTAACAGCAAGTTCAGTTTACTACAGGAAACACTTGTTGAGCCGCTACTTTGTCAGAATTACAACAGACAAGCAATTGGTATATCTGTTTACAGAGCAGCCAAACAGATTTGTGTTGCTTTAATAAGCAGTTGTTTGGTAATAATAGAAACCACAATCTGACGTTACAGTACACAGTGAAGTTGGTTACCTTGCTGAAGAGTTGGAGGTGTGCAGCCTGCAGCTCTTCATCTAACAGCTCACTGTAGCTGTTCCTTCCTGTTCTGTTCCTCCCTGCAATATATCAAACTGATCCACTCTCAATATGAGCATGTCTTTGTTTGTAGATGAAAAAACGATTGTGGTCAGTGTTAACCTCAGTGACAAATGCATAGTGTTTGCTGTGACTGCTTCACAATAGAATCCATCCTTGTTTCGCCAGTTGAATGCTTTTAGTGTCAAGCAGCAGCAGAATGTTCAGGTTTGCATTAGCAGTAGTCTGGATCAACGGAAGTACATTTCCAGGATAATTGCCTGACATCCATTTCGTCCTTCACCTTCCGCTCTCTGTGAACTTCGAGCTAGCAAGCTACACGCTGAAAATGGCAAGTTTTGAAGGCAATTTGGATAGTGCAACAAGACAGGTCTGCTTGGTTCTTTCAGGGAATGATTGTAAAGATTTAATAAGAATATGTTTCCGGAATTTACTCTAACTGGGACGTTTTGGGACTGATTGGGATTGCTGTGGACGAAGTACACACGGAGAGACGCTGGTAAGAGATAATGAGGTTTAACCATGTATCAGCTGATTTAAATAGCTCACGTTACTGGATTGTGTCAACAGTTAACTTCAGTTAATATTGGATGTGGAGTTTTCTTTTGCAGGGTGCAAATGTTCCACCAAAACCAGTTCCTTCCTCAGACTATTGTACAGAGCCACCGTCGCTGCGTCAGGAGCTTAGTGCCGTCCAAGACGATTGTGATTGGTTCAAAGAAATGCAAACAACCCAGAGGTTTTTTTCTCCTATCCCCTAATGTATGTGTGTTGTAGCCAGACCTTCTTCCACAGAGCTGTGGAGATAGGCTCGGCAATGCAAGACTACATTAGCAGTAATGTAATGCAGGTCTAATACGGTGTAAAGAGAGCAGTGTTGGGCAAGTTATTTTAAAACTGCGATCAGTTGTGCATTACTCACTAAAAGAGTATATTACATTACTAAATGTAAATGTACTGTATTAATATAGCGCTTTAACATAGTACATTCACCCAGGGGCGTAGCACCAGACCCTGGGCCCTATGCATAGGCAGTCCTGATGGCCCCCATGTTCCTCAACACACCCCCCCCCACCCCCCAAAAACAATTAAAAAAAAAATAATAATCGGGCCTCTGTACTCCTGAATCTGGAGGCCTAGATGTTTAGAGGTTAATACATATTAACTGTAATGCTTAGAGTAGCCTGATAACACACATTTCAAACCTCCTTTCTCAACATTCTCTAGCCTACTTTACTGTGGTTACTACTACATTTTGTTGGTTTTCTCTGTACCTTTACTTGCCAGCCTGTGTACTATGGTGTCTCTCTGATCATCTGTTAATTTATCTGGCTATAGTCCTGGATCCTTTGGCTAAAACTGGTCTGCACTGCTCTGCCTACGTTCCAGTTCCTCAGCTCTCATTTCCACACTGTGCTCAGAGCAACACTCGTGCTCCCTGCTGTCTTCACTCCCATCATCCTCAATCAGATGTTCTCTGTCATCTTTCTCTATGAAGGCTACATCTGATATTAACCTGTTATCCTAATTATAACCTAATATAATAAAACACACTAAGATGTTAGTGTTACTTAACACCTTTCAGTCAAAATAGCTAAACATGGTTTGCTTTAATTTTGATATAAGCTTCCCTTGTTTCAAATCCAAAAAGGATGCTGAGGGGTCTGTTGCTCACTGTTGGGACAGTTTCTGAAACTGAGGGCCATATGTATCTACCGATGAGCTACCAAGCTACCTATGAGTCTGATTAGCCTATTATTGCTAATTATAGACATTATAGCCAATTCATTTAAAATTAGACATGTTTTAAATTAGGCTATTACAATGGTGTGTTATATGCAAACAGCATTGCTAGTGTAGTTTATTTATTTAGCCTTTACCTCAGATTACAAGTATAAGCAAATTATCATTTGAAAGTGTATGTTCTGCTCTTTATAAGAGTTGTCTCAGTTTGTTTTTAGCACCAACAGTCACGGAGATATTCAAGCAATTTAGCACCATGGATTTCATTTTTTAGTTTGTGCTCACCTTTCTTTGAAAAGAAGTCAGTTACCAATTGGGTGAGACCTTAGTCTTTTTTTGTATACAAAATGTAGTCAGTCAATCAACTAAGTTATTCAGCCAATACACTAACTTTACATTTCATCGGACATGCATTATTAAATTTAATTAGGAAATGAAAATATCCAGGTAAAATAAAATATATTACAGACTTTTCAAGGGCCCTCTCTCCCCTTGGGCCCTGGTAATCAGTATCGGTTTTACCCCCGGTCCGATGCCCCTGCATTCACCACTCACATTCATACACTGTGGTCGAGGCTGCCGTACAAGGTGCCACCTGCTCATCAGATAAACACTCACACACCGATAGCAGAGCATTGGGAGCAAGTCACAGTTCAGTGTCTTGCCCAAGGACACTTTGACGTGGAACTGTAGGGCCAGGGAATCAAACCACCAACCTTCCGATTGGTAGATTGGCGACCGCTCTACCACCTGAGCCACACTCAGCAGCATTACTCATTAGATTTCTGTCCTTACCGCTCAGTTATGTGGCTGAGCTTAAACAGTGGCAAGGCTTTCACACTCACACATCACATCTCTTGTATTTAACATATGTAGGAATAGAAATGAGACATTTTGGTAGTAATTTAGTAATCCCATTACTTTAATTTTTTTCTAAATAATGCATTACTCTATAATAGAGAGGCGAAGTCCCTCCCCTTCCGGTGGACCTAATGGGACCTTATTTCGGAAAAATATGCAGGGAAGTGAATGGGAAGAGACAAATCGTGTTTTGATCCCGTTTGAATTGGCCATGAATTACCCATATGATGTTAGTCAATCCATCCATCCATCCATCCATCCATCTTCTTCCGCTTATCCGGTGTCGGGTCTCGGGGGGAGCAGCTCCAGCAGGGGACCCCAAACTTCCCTTTCCCGGCTCTACTCCGAGCTCCTCACGGATGACTGAGCTTCTCACCCTATCTCTAAGGGAGACGCCAGCCACCCTCCTGAGGAAACCCATTTCGGCCGCTTGTACCCTGGATCTCGTTCTTTCGGTCATGACCCAGCCTTCATGACCATAGGTGAGGGCAGGGCCGGTTCTAGCCCTTTGGTTGCCCTAGGCAAGATTGAGTTTTGCGCCCCCCCACTAGTCTTGCATTGCCAGATCTCCACAGCGCTCTGTCAGCGATACGTTATTGTGTGTTCATGTTACATATGGTGTGTTGTATGCAAACAGCATTGTTAGTGTTTATGTATTTAGTCTTTACCTCAGATTACATGTATAACCAAATGATCAAGTGCATGTTCTGCTCTTTATAAGGGTTGTCTCAGTCCGCTTTTAGCGCTAACAGTCACAGAGAGATATTCAAGCAGTTTAGCACCATGGATTTGGTTTTCTAGTTAGTGCTCACCTTTCTTTGAAAAGAAGTCAGTTACCAATTGTTTCCCCTCATTCTGTTTTCTCTCCTCCTCCTGTCTTTCCTTTCTTTTTGGTAGCCTGATTTGGCTTTCTTTGAGAAAGACATTTCTACAGCAAAAGTTTGCGCTCCACCTGATGCTCAACTAACAAACAAAATGCGTGCAGATGGACTAAACCATTTGGCGAATTAGCAAGGGGGGGTGAGGTGAGACCTTTTTGTATACAAAATGTAGTGGGTCAATCAACCAAGTTATTCAGCCAATACACTAAATTTACATTTCATCTGATATGCATTATGAAATGTTATTAGGAAATAAAAATATCTAGGTAAAATAAAATATATTCCAGACTTTTCAAGGGCCCTCTCTCCCCTTGGCCCCTGGTAATCAGTATCGGTTTTACCCCCGGTCCGATGCCCCTGGTGTCTGTGCCGCTGCTCGTCTCTATTTATCCAGAGAGAAGGCTCGTTCGAGATGAGCCAGATCTGCGCAGAATCGATCACCGGCAATCGGTGCCCAATGCATGCCGGTTAGATTTGTGTCCGACTTGATCCCGACTTGCTCTGACGTCATGCACACGTGGGCAACGATAATCTCACGAGACCAAGGCAGCCGCAGTTCTGAGACGCAGGTAGCTCAGTTGCTTTTCACCAACTGTCAGTACCCGATCCGTTCCACCTGCACAATCCGTTCTGCACATGCGCAAGATGTTCACGCATGCGCAGATGATAATACTGTTTTACGACCTGCCCGATCTGTTCCACGCTAGCCTCAGCCCAAGCTAAAGTTAATTTAGCTAATATGGAGTTATATTACTGCCATTAGTCAAGAGCGCATTATTTCAATTTGAGAGCATTTCTCACTGATATTACGTTCAGATTTCTTGCTCTCACACTCAAATAGTCACTGCTCGCGCTTAGATTTGCTCTGCTTGTGCTCAAACTTTCTGCTTAGACTCAGATATGTTGTTGTTTGGACAGATTTCTTGCTCTCAGCTTTGAACCTTCTCCTCGCACTCAGCCTGATTCTGCTCGCTTGCAAATTTTCTGCTCTCGGATCTCTCCTGCGCGCTTGGATTTTTTTGTGTTATAACCCTGCCAAAAGTCAACAACCAATAGAATGCCAGCTGTAGTGTTGACCAATGAAATGATCCCTGCCCCGTTGAGGGTGCGTTCACTTTACGTTAGAACGTCTGTTGAGGGCGGCTGCACTGTAACCGATAACTGTAACCAAGTTTTTATATCCCCGCGCCGTTCACTGCTTTATTATAAGTATATGTCAACAATGTGCACAGAATGGTCAACGCACTTTCACCTGCACCCATCAGGAAACGGGAGAAAGCTTTGAAGTGGGACATATGAAGTTATGTCAACAACTACGAGGGTGAGTAACATAACTTAAGCACCTAGCTAGCTAGCTAACATATGGCGCTAGCATATAGCCTAGCTTGATGTCCATAAACAAATAGATTTTCTTTAGTGTATAGCTAGATTGAACGACATATGACGGACTGTATGTGTATATGTGATGACCTCACTTTGTATTTTTTCCTCGTTTGGTTAACCATGTTCCTGGGATTTGGCTGATTTCATGTTAGAGCCAGTAGTAAAACCTAAACTGTAATATAACTGAAAGAACACAAGAAACTGGATTGTTTGTGTCAGCTTTTACATCACTGTTGTGTTGTTCATCAGAATTTAGTCTTCATTCCTTCATATAGCATTAGTCTGAAAATGATGAATTCATATCAGTCTGGTCTGTGTATTTTTTCGTTCATTCGATTTTCATTTCATAAACAGGTATTAAAAAACAACTGCAGCCGGGACATTCTAACTCTTAACGTGAAAAAGCTTAATGTGGTTAAATGTACCTAAGCAATGATCAATGTTTACCAAATTTCTCTCTCATATTGCTCCTCATAACCACTGAAAACTGTCAAAAAATCTAAACCAAAGTCCAATTATTATGGACGTTATGTGACTTATAACTGAGTGTTTAGTTACATTAAACCACGTTAAGCTTTTTCACGTTAAGCGTTAGAATGTCCCAGCTGCAATTGACGGAAACTGTAGCCTATAACTTCCTAAGCGACTGATCATCCGTTTTTTGCCACCCTTTACATAATAAATATGGCTATGAAATAGAACATGAAATACATAAATGAGGCAATACATATATAGGCATTAGCTAGTCATTATAGTTCAATAGCCTAAATACATATGTTTTACTTATATTTATTTCCGGGGACTTTTATTTATTCCGTCTATTTATATGCACGTTATATTTTATTAAGTTTTGTTATCTCACAGACTCTGACTAAAAGCAGCAGCAAGCCTGCCTGGCATCAGTGCATCATAGCATATAACTGCAAAGAAAAGAAAATATGAATAAATCACAAGCGCGGCAGATTCCCAGCTCAGCTAGAGCGGGTAACGCCAGCGAACCGCAGGGACCGAGGTCACAGGGCTGGTGGTTAGCTGCTAGCTAGCTGCAGCAGCAGCTAATATTAGAATATTAGACCAAGCACCGGAGGTCTGAGCCCCATGATCTGATCCCGAACCCCCGGTGACTCTCTGCCAGATCAGCAAGTTTAACGGCAGCAACAGAAAGTTTGCTGGGATTGTTAACGGTGGCGTAACGGTACCGTTACAGCCGTGAACTGAAAGTCTGTTTCCTCAGTCAGCTGGTTCGACTCTTTTTGGGCGAAGTTGTCTGTGGCGGGAAGAGACTGAGAGTCAGAGGGAGGCAGGGGGAGAGGGTAATAAATACATGTGACATTATGAAATAAAATTCCCCCCAAGCATTATCAAGAGTACAGGTTTCCAAAGTAATTTTAGCCTGGGCTGAAAGCAACACTGGTAGGCTAGGCTGGCGCTGTTGCCTTGGAAATGACAACATCTGGTCTCTGAATATGAAAAAACAAGACTTTTTTCGTTTCTGTTTTCGAGTGATTTTATTTTTGTTATATAAAATAGAAAATCAAAATCAAAGCATATTTTAAATTTCTCCCATCCCCTGTTGACCATGAAAAGGAAAACATGCCTTGTATTTCAATTTCAAATGTTTTATTTTAAAACGAAAATCAAATAACCATCGTTTTTTGTTTTTCAATACCTGTTTATGAAATGAAAATCGAATGAACGAAAAAGTACAAGGACCTTTTTTCATTTCTATTTGAGTGTTGTTGATTTTTTGTTATATGAAATAGAAAATAAAAATCATAGCATATTTTAAATTTCTCCCATCCCCTTTGGACCATGAAAAGGAAAAAACACCTTGTATTTCAATTTCAAATTTCATATTTTAAAACGAAAATCAAATAACCATTTGTTTTTTGTTTTATAATACCTGTTTATGAAATGAAAATCGAATGAACGAAAAAGTACACGGACCCAGTCTGTTAAGTACAATTTCACCACTATAATAAAACAGATCTAGAAATGTTATGCTTTATTGGCAACTTAAATGTTATTTTTTTAATTAATACAAAGCAAACTGAGCAGAAAAGAACAAGTGTTTTGTTTATTTGTTTTTCTTCTTCTAGGTGTGACTGAAGTATCCCTGTTGTAATATAATAGTAAAATCATGTTACATACACTTATCATTTATGTTTCTTGCTTAAATTCACAGGGTTCACAACCAGGCCTGGGAGAGAAAATTACTGATATCCACAAAACCAAATCAGATAAGGTATGTATGTATGTATGTATGTATGTATAGTAATGATGTTAAAGAAAGCTATGTACACCTAATATCTTCTGTGTTGATGTCTATGAATTTGTCTTTAATAGGAGCATACTATACAAAGACAACAGTGGAGAGTTGCTGGATCTTTCTGTCCTCAAAGTGCCAGAGATCTACAAGGACTTCACCCCTCTTTCTGCACCATCACCTGCATAATCAAAGTGATAAAAGAGAGAACAAACTATTGTTTTCTCTGTTGACATGAATAGGTGCCTGTAATGTCTGCCAATATATTCAATCAATTCAATAAATGTTGATAAGTATCACTGATATTTCTTAAATCATTGTAGTTTTTCAGAGCAACAAGATACAGATTATTAAAACCATGTTCATATTTGCAACAAATTAAAACCCAGATCAAGGCAAATTGTTTTTTTTCATTTTCCATAACATTTATAAAAAAAAACAGTACAATTAAATTGACCAGAGCTGACACTTGGTAAATAGCTTTAATTTACCTTGTCAAAACAATGAGTAATTCATAACAAATTGCACAATATTTGACACAAAACCTTAAAAGTGTATTGTGCATACAACGGTGAAAGCAGAACAATTTGCCTATAGGATTTACTGTAGCAGGAACATTGATATTGGCAAACAGATGACCCAGGTTAAGGTGAGTTTGTGAGCAGGGTTATGAATAAAGATAAGATAAGCCTAGTGTTCACAAGAGGGATGATTCAGGTATTGCAACACAAATTAAGAATAATTCAATTAAATAGGAGGTATATACAACTAGTAGAAGATAAATGAACTATACAAGAGCCATTAAGGTTAAGTTATGAGGTAGTGGTAAGCTAAAGTGATGTATAATCAATAGCATGGAGTCAAGTCAACAGTGTACACCAGAATAATATATACTGTGGTTAAGTAATGATACTTACTGTTGTTTGTACTAATATAACAAAACAAAAAATATACTAATATAATATAGTGTGTGATGCAGTATGGAGAACAACCAAGTCCCATATGAACCCAAGAGACTTTTAGTGCAGCTGTTGATGTTCACTACAAACAAAACTTGCAGATGGTTGTAGTCTGTAGTCAGCCGTACAGTAGGTAGATCTGGAGCAGATGGTTGTAGTCTGTAGTCAGCCGTACAGTAGGTAGATCTGGAGCAGATGGTTGTAGTCTGTAGTCAGCCATACAGTAGGTAGATCTGGACCAGATGGTTGTAGTCTGTAGTCAGCCATACAGTAGGTAGATCTGGAGCAGATGGTTGTAGTCTGTAGTCAGCCATACAGCAGGTAGATCTGGACCAGATGGTTGTAGTCTGTAGTCAGCCATACAGTAGGTAGATCTGGAGCAGATGGTTGTAGTCTGTAGTCAGCCATACAGTAGGTAGATCTGGAGCAGATGGTTGTAGTCTGTAGTCAGCCATACAGTAGGTAGATCTGGACCAGATGGTTGTAGTCTGTAGTCAGCCATACAGTAGGTAGATCTGGACCAGATGGTTGTAGTCTGTAGTCAGCCATACAGTAGGTAGATCTGGACCAGATGGTTGTAGTCTGTAGTCAGCCATACAGCAGGTAGATCTGGACCAGATGGTTGTAGTCTGTAGTCAGCCATACAGTAGGTAGATCTGGACCAGATGGTTGTAGTCTGTAGTCAGCCATACAGTAGGTAGATCTGGAGCAGATGGTTGTAGTCTGTAGTCAGCCATACAGTAGGTAGATCTGGACCAGATGGTTGTAGTCTGTAGTCAGCCATACAGTAGGTAGATCTGGAGCAGAAGGGTGAATTCTAGCTATCATGGGTTGGTGATATGACACACACAGATCAACAGGGGTCGAGCCCCTCAGCCCCACCTGGATGAAAAGAACGTAAAAACAGTTGTTTGCTTTGTATTAATTAAACAAATAACTGCTATTTAAGGAGCAAATAAGAAAGCATATCATTTCTAGATTTGTTTTTATTATAGTGGTGAAATTGTACTTAATGTTACAACTTTTTAAACATACTGATATGAATTCATCATTTTCAGACTAATGCTATATGAAGGAATGAAGACTAAATTCTGATGAACAACACAACAGTGATGTAAAAGCTGACACAAACAATCCAGTTTCTTGTGTTCTTTCAGTTATATTACAGTTTAGGTTCTACTACTGGCTCTAACATGAAATCAGCCAAATCCCAGGAACATGGTTAACCAAACGTGGAAAAAATACAAAGTGAGGTCATCACATATACACATACAGTCCGTCATATGTCGTTCAATCTAGCTATACACTAAAGAAAATCTATTTGTTTATGGACATCAAGCTAGGCTATATGCTAGCGCCATATGTTAGCAAGCTAGCTAGGTGCTTAAGTTATGTTACTCACCCTCATAGTTGTGGACATAACTTCATATGTCCCACTTCAAAGCTTTCTCCCGTTTCCTGATGGGTGCAGGTGAAAGTGCGTCGATCATTCTGTGCACATGCACATATACTTATAATAAAGCAATGAACGGCGCGGGGATATAAAAACTTGGTTACAGTTATCGGTTACAGTGCAGCCGCCCTCAACAGACGTTCTAACGTAAAGTGAACGCACCCTCAACGGGGCAGGGATCATTTTATTGGTCAACACTACAGCTGGCATTCTATTGGTTGTTGACTTTTGGCAGGGTTATAACACAAAAAAATCCAAGCGCGCAGGAGAGATCCGAGAGCAGAAAATTTGCAAGCAAGCAGAATCAGCCTGAGTGCGAGGAGAAGGTTCAAAGCTGAGAGCAAGAAATCTGTCCAAACAACAACATATCTGAGTCTAAGCAGAAAGTTTGAGCACAAGCAGAGCAAATCTAAGCGCGAGCAGTGACTATTTGAGTGTGAGAGCAAGAAATCTGAACGTAATATCAGTGAGAAATGCTCTCAAATTGAAATAATGCGCTCTTGACTAATGGCAGTAATATAACTCCATAGCTAACAGCTAATTTGGCTAACCTCTAGCCGACAAATAACGCATGCGCAGAACGGATCGTGCAGGCAGAACGGACAGCTAGATTCAGTCTAAAATAACGTTAAGTCAAACATAATGGGAAAAGCAGGCTACAGCAAAATTAAGACTTTACAGTAACAATAAAGAAAAGTATTGAGTGATTGTATTTTAAATGAGCACAAGTAAAGTAGAACTGAAGTAACAGCTGTTATATATGTTAACGTTTGTTTTGAAGTTTTATTTTGAGGGTCTTTTAAAGATGCTGTCTCAGCTAGCGATTAGCCGAATTAGCTGTTAGCTAAACTAACGTTAGCTTAACTGTGGAGGCTGACGGACGGCAGACCGCTACAATCAGCTAGCGGTTAGCCAAATGAACTGTTAGCTAAAGTAACGTTAGCTTCCCAGTGGAGGCTAACGGCAGACCACTATAATCACCTAGCGGTCCGCCCGAATTAGCTATTAGCTAAACTAACGTGAATTAACTATTAGCTAAACTAACGTTAGCTTGCGCAGAACGGATTGTACAGTTGGAACGGATCGGGTACTGACACCAACTTCAAGAGCCAGGCGGACGCAGGCGGACCCAGTGCATGCTGGGAAACGCCGGCCTCTCAGCTGATCGAACAGCTGATTGGTTCAGAATCGACTCAACATGACGACATTTTCCTATAATTTTTTTATTGATTTTGAATCTGAGGGATTTTAACTGCGATTTGTCTGATTTAAAAGCTTACTCTGTACAGAACATCTGTTGTGAGGCTGATAGTTACATTTAGAAGTCAGAGAGACAAAATCTGTTCAGATTATGGATCATCTACAGTGTGTTGTTAATTAAAATCAGCAACAGATCGCATGTAGAGAACTTTGAGAGCTACTCTGTCATAATAAAATCAACTGGAGACTGTGTAGGAGCTGATATATGGGTCTGATAACATTTTATTAAATCGGAATCGAACCACAGTGTTTGTGTCTCCTGTTCAGCCTAAATGCTGCTGGAATCAGCTGAAAAACTGTCCGACTTGGGAGCGGACTTTTGTCACCGCCCCCCGCTGCTGCCGCCTGCTCTCGTCTACTTTACAGGCGAGGAGCAGTTCATCTCGAACAAGCCTAGTGTGAACACTAAGCGACGCACAGGTCTGCTTCAGAGGTCCGTGTGCTTGAGTCTGACCTGAGACGGGAAACGTCGCGTAATGAAAGGTTGACAAGTAAACGTGTGGCTGACGGGGCGCCCTAGGATGATCTTGTTTAATAAACACGTTTTATTTTGCTTGTTGTTCTCATTCTATTATTAATGGCAAGTACTCTCTTCACCCGAGTGTCCAAAACATACGGCCTCAGATCAGATGAAACGATTATAAAATCGATCATTGACCTTTGGCCTAGGGTGCTCTGGTACCAAGTACACTTATGAGCATCCCTATGTTCGAACATGGTGTTCGTTAATCCATGACTAGCACAGAAGTCCAACAACAAACAACCACTCTGGTTTAGATCAGGGAGGCCGTTCCTCCCAATCACGCCTCTCCAGGTGTCTCCTTCATTGCCCACGTGCGCGTTGAAGTCCCCCAGCAGAACAATGGAGTCCCCCACTGGAGCCCCATGCAGGACTCCAGTCAAGGTCACCAAGAAGGCCGAATACTCCGAACTCCTATTTGGTGCATATGCAAAAACAACAGTCAGAGGTTTCCCCACCTCCATCCGCAGGCGTAGGGAGGCGACCCTCTCGTCCACCGGGCTAAACTCCACCGGGGTAAACTCCAACGTAGCGGCGCTCAGCCGGGGGCTTGTGAGTATCCCCACACCCGCCCGACGCCTCACACCCTGGGCAACTCCGGAGAAGAAAAGAGTCCAACCCCTATCCAGGAGTATGGTTCCACAACCGAGACTGTGCGTAGAGGTAAGCCCCACCAGATCTAACCGGTAGCGCTCCACCTCCCGCACCAGTTCCGGCTCCTTCCCCCACAGAGAGGTGACGTTCCACGTCCCCAGAGCCAGCGTTTGCTGCCCGGGTCTGGTCCGTCGAGGCCCCTGACCTTCACTGCCCCCCGTGTGGCAGCGCACCCGACCCCAGCGGTTCCTCCCACAGGTGGTGGGCCCATGGGCTGGAGAGATGGGGGCCACGTAGCTTTTTCGGGCTGTGCCCGACCGGGCTCCGTGGCAAACCCAAAGTGAAGAAAGTCACAGTTTGTCGTAGGTTTGTTGTGAACTACATCTCTCGTCTCCTACAATATGTCCCCTTGCTTGATGCTCGGCTTGCTCACTAGCTAGCTATGTAACGTTATCTTACCTTATCTGTTTTACCCAGTAAGTTTTATCAGTGGAGAAGCGAAAGTAAGAGCAAGAGTAACTTTCCATCCCAGTACGGAACACGGAAACATCGTAGCGTGACATCATCCACGCGACTTTGAAGTGAGTGGTCTGTCTAATTTCATATTTTCAGTCTTATACAAACTAAGACATGATTGACTTGCAAAAGTATCTTTTAAATGGACAAACATCATATGTGTAATCCATGGCTCAATTCATTTGAGAACAAAAAATAATGTGTCCCTCCCCGTTCACAACTGTTCCTATTTTTTCTGAAATAAGGTCCCGTGGTAGTCCACCAGAAGGGGAGGGGCTTTTCTGACTATTCTGAAAGAGGAGTAAAGAGCAAACAGTGAGGCTGAGATTAATGAGACAAAATGAAACATTACAGTACCGCTGTATTGTTTACTGAGAATCCCTCGTGCACAGGTAGACAAGTAGAATCCAGCACAGGACCGCGCCAGTAACAATGAAAACTAGCCTACTATGTTTTTTAGTTTCGTTTTTTTATTTATCTCGAAATATCAACATACTTTGAAATAAAAAAATAAAACACATAGGCAAAACACAATCATAAACAAATCAATCCGATTCTGCCAAAGATCAAAAACACTACTATAAACTACTATATAGAGAGGTAAATTTAAATGCATTATATGGATATCGCCGAAACAACGCCAACCATAAATAGTATCAAAAACAGGATTTAATTTCATGAAAATCGGAAGTATTATAGCTTTGAAAGTGAAATTGTACACTGATAAAATACGGTTCTGTTCACAAATGAGTAAATACAAGTGCATATAGGCAAACCAAGCCAGCAGTGTTTAGACTCTTCTCAGTTTTTCTCTTCAGGAAACCAGGTTAAGTAGCATTCATCCCAGGAGCTCATGCAGCTGTTTCCCACAACGTAAAGTATACGGTTAAGTTCAGCACCTTCAGGATCGTGTATCATAACCTTAGGGTTTGAAGGGGTTAACATGTTTCCTCCCAGAGTGAGGACCATGTTTTGTGTCCTGGATCAAGCACTGCTCTGGCCTGGAGCGAAGCACCTCATCCATATTTCTGCGCTTCAAGTTGTAAAAAGATGTTGCGAAAAACAGGATTAACTGCCAGATAAATGAACATTTTTAAAGTTATGTAGCTTTGGCCCTCAAGAAAACTTCAGTTTTACATTCAGTTCACCCAGTGATTCAACGTGGTGACATTCCTGGGAGAATATCCAACTGTGTGTGTGTGTGTGTGTTTGGTTTCCATGGACTACATTTGTACCTGCAATCATTTCACTCTGTAATTGTCATGCCTTTATCTTAGTTGCAAGTGAAGCAGTTACCAAAAGCATTGAGCCATAGCATTGCAACGAAAAGACTGTTGCGTCACTAATCATTTGAAATAATGACGGATTTCTTTAGATGTAATGGTTGCATTGTTGAAATGTAACTAAGTACATTTACTCCAGTACTGTACTTCAGTCCAAATGTTGAGGTACTTGTACTTTACTTGAGTCTTTTCATCTCACTTTCTACTTCTACTGCGCTACATTTCAGAGAGAAATATTGTACTTTTTACTCCGCTACATTCATCTGTTACAGCTTTAATTACTAGTTACTTTACACATTAAGGTCTTTGCACACAAAACACATGTAGTTTAGAATATGATGTTTTATTATAAAGTAAACTAGCCATCAGTATAACGACCTACAAGTCCATCTGAAATGATTAGACCATTAAACACTCAGTTGATTGACAGATCTATTTTGTTCTTCTTCAGTGTCTAAAATGGGAGGATTTTTCTGCATTGAGTACTTTTTCTTTTAATACTTAAGTACATTTTCTTGATGATACTTACATAACATTTTCAATGCAGGACTTTTACTTGTAACAGAGTATTTTTACAGTGTGGTATTAGTACTTGTACTTAAGTTAAGGATCTGAATACGTCTTATACCGCTGAACGGTTGTGATTACGTGGTTAGATGATGCAGCTTACGTGTTCTGTTCCCTTTTTTTCCGACTTTTATCAGTTAAGAGCATCGCTTCACTCGGCTGACGTCTAGATGTGATGTGACTTGCTCTAAATGTCAGGATATAGAATGAATATGATGGCCCTGTGTGTGTGTGTGTGTGTGTGTGTGTGTGTGTGTGTGTGTGTGTGTGTGTGTGTGTGTGTGTGTGTGTGTGTGTGTGTGTGTGTGCATGTAGGAGACAGGAGGGAGCGTGGGTGTGTTGTTGTGTAAGATCCAACGCTGTCCTCAGATTCTCCTTTTGCCCTTGAGGTACTCCATCAGAATTCAAGCTCTAATTTGCTCCTAACATTGTATGTAGAGTCTGTACTCAGGATTCACTGCTGAGACATGACAGGAGGGCAGATACTGGTGCAGTAAGTTTAGTATACATAATATTAATTACATCATTGATAGATTTACAGTCGTGATAAGAGGTTTGATGTATGGACACCGATGTTAGTTTTCTTTTCGCTTATAAAAAAAAAAGCATTTCACCACAAAATGTACACTGTTAAACGTTTTAATGTATTTCATTTTAAAGTTTTAGTGTATCTGCTGCCATAAAACAATGCAAGTTGATTTAAAGAATTCAGAATTTGCATACAAAACTGTTCATGACAATGCGTTTTGAAGGAGTTTGAAGATCAGTTCTTTACCTGCCACAAAATCAGACCTTTTTTGCAGTTAATTTAGAGTTACTGTCATATCAGTCTTGTTTTTCAGATTTTACTTTTATTGGAGGAAACTATCATGATTAACCTTAAAGTGTAGACGGTGGCTCTGCTAAATAGTCTCAGGAAGGAACTTGTTTTGGTGAAACATTAACACCATTCAAAAGAAAACTCCACATACAATATTAAATGAAGTGAACTATAAAAAGACACAAAAGAAAAATGTCCATCTTGTAAAGTTAAAAATGAACTTCACGTGAAAGTGACATCTTTTTACGCTACACTAAAGCAGCATTAGTTTATTTGTTTGCCACTTGGGGGCAGCAGAAACAAGCTGTAAACACAACATTGACATATTATTCACTTGATTTGAATTCCTTAAAAAATATCTTTTATATCTTTGCTGCTAAATGCTCCACTAAGTTCACCAGCTATCTCTGAATGTGTTTGCTGTTTCGTGCTGAGCAGATATCGTACAGTGGCTTAGGGCTTAGGCTGCAAACAGCTGTCGGCTGCACACAGCGCTGGTTAGAGCAGTGAAACTGAATCAGAACGGTGAAGTCGTGAGCCGGAAAAATTAAACAGTGAGCTGACAGTCGGTAAAACGCTCTGTCGAGCTGAAGGGGAACTACAGAGTCAGGTGATCATTTTCTGTGGGTTCATATCACTACAAATGGACTTACATTTGATTACATGTACATATTAGTCATTTGATCCATTCATTTGTATGATTAGTTCTGCTTTAAGTTAAAGATAAAAGATCATTTGATTTGACTGCATAACAGCATGAGGTTTTACAGTGTAGTGGAAGCATGAGAGTGACATAAAGATTTGGAAATTAAGAAAACTTTTGGCAAGTCTTCAATGTGGACTGTCAACTACTGTAACAGTGTTGACAATAAACAGTAGGCTACAGTATAATAATTGATTGTTAAAGTACTTAAACTACAGTAACGTTGAGTAGTATTTTCTTTGTTCTTTGATTCTGGCCTAAATCTTATAATAACCAAATTAAACAGACATTTTATATGAGGGTGTGCTGCATTTCAAATCTGAGGGATTAAACTCTCATCACCTTTTCCTCTACACTCACAGCCCAGTACAGGACGTGTAGATCACTGCTTTGTCAAAGAGAAGCACATGGACTCAGAGAAGACAAATGACTTTCAAAGCTAATGATTGCATTCCTTTCTGGAAAGGTAAGTTAGCGCCTTGGGCTAGATAATACGGCCTGCGCTTCACTCCAATTATTTTTCCAACAGTAGAACATCAAACTGATCAACTGGCAGTTTGCGGCTATGGACTGACACTAGGACACACCTCTGTCAGGCACACCAGCCAGTCTGTAAAACAAAACCTTAAAAGTCCCTCAGTGAGTCCTCACTCTCTGGTGGCGTGTTCACTTTTCTGGAATAGTCTCGTATAGCCAGACCTATCTCCACAGCGCTGTGGAGTAAGGTCTGGCTACACTACACATACATATATAGGATAGGAGAAAAAAAACACTTGGCCTATTTGTTTTTTTCAGCAGAAGGTGAGGGACCTCCGATTTCAGGCTTTATCCTGCAAATGTACTTCCATTGATCCAGACTAATTCTTAAAAAGACAAGACGCATGTTGTGTATGAAAACAGTACTAAGTGAGCTAGCCACTGTTCATCATACCAACTGCTATAATTATTATGAATCATATATCTGTATCAATATATCTGTGTCCCAACTGGCCCCGGCAGACGCCCGCCCATCCAGAGCCTGGGTCTGTCCGAGGTTTCTGCCTAAAAGGGAGTTTTTCCTCGCCACTGTTGCACTAAATGCTCTTGGGGAAATTGTTGGAATTGTTGGGTCTCTGTAAATTATAGAATGTGGTCTAGACCTACTCTATCTGTAAAGTGTATTGTTATGATTTGATACTATAAATAAAATTGAATTGGATTAGCTATTAACAAATTAGCTAGTTAATTTGATGCCTTTTGGAGGGATGGCCTTGTACAAGTGGTTTTGTTGCAGGTCAGGGTCATCGGAAGTCTCCGTGTCTAGCTCGACAGGTCCAAGTGGTTATTTTGCTTGATTGTGATGCAAGATGATTTCCCCCACTGCCCTGAAGCTGAATGTGATCGAGAAAGTGAGAAGCTTAAAAAGTGCCCATCAGTGCCTGTGACCCTGGATGGCCCCGGCTAACAACCAGAGCTGCCTGGGATGCTTGGGGCGGGTAACATAAGACAAATTCTCCGAGACACTCTTGCAATACTGGTGTGGCACGCAGTCTTCTCATCTCTCTGAAATACCTTCAAAGCCCTCAAAGATATGCCAGCCTGGATACCAGGCTTCTTTTCACAGGTCGTGCAACCTCAAGTCACCATTTTTATTCCTCCGACATCTGTGTTGCTTGTTTGTTTGGGAAACATGTTACACCTGTCAGAGGAATGCTGGTTGCTAACGGGCCAAGTCCAACAGCATTTATTATATTCTGTGGCACTTTCCCCTTCTTCTCGCCTCCCTCGGTTTTCCATCTGTTGCCCTCGTAGCAGTGAATACAGTAAGTGTGAAGGAGTGAATGTGTGAGGAAAGGCGTGCATGTGTTTGTTCGCGCATGTACTCTGGGCCTATGTGGATGTGTTGGCACGCTCGCGCGCAGAGGCTACTGGGTTGTTGTCTGGATTGCTGTCTTGTAATGGAGATAGAGACGCTGTTTTTATTTATCTCTCCCCCAGCTGTCACTGTTGTGTCTGGAGCGTGTTTGCTGAACTCAGGGCTATGGGACACTTGGAGAACTGTCAAATCCACTCCCAACTATGCAGAATGTTACAGCCCAGAACACGCCCTGGATTCTTATTATGGAAAACAAAAGCTGAGAGGGACATTCAAGACATGTGCAACCTTTTGTCCAACTCTCCACCTTTATATGTTTGTGCACAGAAAAAATCAGAGCAGCAGTACTTGTGATTCTTTTGATATTTTTTTGTATTCAAATGACATGAAATGAAATAATTTAACTTTCTTATAAAGGGTTAATGTTTATAATATACTTTTTTAACATTAAAGATTTTTTTTTTTCTGCCTTAAAACCTTTAACCCCAAGCACTGTGAATCCCAGAGCCCCCACATTTAGCTAATCATTTTCAAATGTTTTGGATTACTGAAACAAAAATATCAGGCTGACTCGCTGAGTCAACAATAATTGCAAAACCACAAAGAATGAATTCCGTTTTATTTCTCTTTCCTCCAGTGGTGGAATTCAGATCCTTTACTTAAGTAAAAGTAGCAATACCCCAGTGTAAAAAGAACAGAGGCATTATCAGCCAAATGTAATTAAAGTATTAAAGGAAAGGTACTCCTTATAAGAACAGTCCATTTACTCATTGAGCAGAATGGACGCTGTCAGTGTTTTATTATTACAATAATAAATTGCAATTCTATTATTGGATTAATATTACTGCGGCATAATGTTGTAGCAGCGGCCGCTGGTTCGGTTCCGATCTGCGGCCTTTACCTGCATGTCACCCCCCCTCTCTCTGCCACTTTCCTTACTTAATCTGACCTATCAAAAGCAATAAAAGCATATAGACCTAGCCTTAATTCATGGGGAAACTCAACCAGGTGCCCCATTACTCAAAAGAAATAGTTTCACATTTTTGGAGAATATGGACTTTCATCCTGGGACATAAAGGAAAAGATTGATACCACTAAAGCTACAGCCTGGAGCCGGTTAGCTTAGCTTAGCACAAAGATTGGAAACAAGGGGAAATGTTTTTAGAATATTTCCATTTTTTACCTTTGGACAGAGCCAGGCTAGCGTTATGCTGAACTAAATTAGGCCATGACACAAAAAGTATTGGTTCAAGTTTTTATTCCTCTATAAACATACTGTATGGTTAACAAAAGTCCATTTAATCCAAATGAATTTGAAATCATTATGTAAGGTTAACAAGTTAATTCATATATTTGAGTTAATTTACACAGTTGTATGTTTACACAGTTAACCATTTACATATTTGTGTTTACACAGTCAGTGTTCACATATTTACAGTATTCCCGTATTTATATGATTCATTATTTATATCAGCATTCATGAATCTACCTTTGTGGTTTTCTCCCATTTACCTGAGTCTAAGTCCTGCTAGCGTCTGATTGGTTAGTTCAGTTACATGTGATTAAGCAAAACGAGGAAGTGTTGTGGAGCTCATGAAGAGTGAAGAACACTAAAGTGCTGCTCAACAAATCAACCGTCTCCATCCAGCTGTTTCTTCTTCTTCTTATTTAGAGTGTAGGGTTTCCCCAAGTGTATTCCCCCGCCCTGGTGGCCCACTGGGTCTAAGTTGCCCCCCACCAGGCCTAAGTCACTGGGATAAAAAGAAAATTTTAATGTTTAAAGACGTTTTTTTTTAACTAGTTACAGTGGGGTGGCTCGTTTGGAAACTTACACATAGTCATATTTTCAACTCTCCAATTAGCTTTCAGCACTGACTTAATGTAGGGCCCTATGAAATCTTTCTTATAGCTTTTTTAAATTCTCAATTTGGCGATTCCGTCCATTATTTTGTTGTCACATAAACTACTTGGCTCTGTGTTAATGCTGCCATCAGTCTGTGACTGGGCCCAGACAGGCCCTCGTCAAAAAAAGACACTTGCCACCGGGCTAGACAATTTTGTGGGGGAAACCCTGGAGGGATGCAAATACCACATATCGAACCCTCACGTTAATTATTATTACTTTAATAACCCTCACCAGAGTCAGAGTGAGTGTGCCAGTATGATTATATTATGTGAAACATCAAGAATATAGACTAGGTGTTAGGTGACAGTGTGCTGACTGAGCTGCTGACAGCTCCAGTCTGTACATGCAGCGTGTGTAACTGAAAAATCACCATAGTGGCATGTATTCAACATTAGACGAGCACTATCCACTACTGATTGCATTCCCTGCCATATTTCACATGTCAGGCAGTAGATCAGTCAAAGGTCTGGACACACTTTCCCAGTCAACTGAATGAGAAAGTGGGTCCAAACTTTTGACTGGTCCTGTATGTGAGAGTGTATCTGTGTTGCCATGTCAGTCGTCCAGCTCCCAGTTCCAGGATGCCCCCACTAGACGCTGGGCAGACGCTGGGCAGACGGTGAGCGGCGGTGACACTAAGCACTGATGACAAGCTGCTGGAAAGGCTGCGGCGGAGGGGACCGGCAGGAGCCTCAGACATGTAGGCTATACACACACATACTAAACCCACATTCATATTAAAACCCTCATACACATACACAACATAGCTGTCTGCAATCTGATGCCCATGATAATATTTTATGGCTACAGTGGAAAACATTGTGTGATTTATGTCAGAGTTATGATTTACGCTAGTTTGCCTGAAGTTAAATCAATTCTAAATTCCATTTAGTTAAGTTTACAGTTTAACATTCACCTTCTTGCCAACAGGGGGAAATAGTCTGCCTTCTTCTAAATACTGTGCATACATAAAATAGTATTCTATCCTTTACTTAAGTACTAATACCACACTGTAAAAAATACTAATACTCTGTTACAAGTAAAAGTCCTGCAATGAAAATGTTACTGAAGTAAAAGTATGTCAGTAGGAAAATGTCGTTAAAGTATTAAAAAGAAAAGTACTCAATGCAGAAAAATCCTCCCATTTTAGACACTAGAAACGATCCAAACAGTTCTGTCAGTCAACTAAGTGATTAATCTGCTAATCATTTCAGATGGACTTATAGGTCTATATATTGTTATGTAGTTTAATTTATAATAAAACATCATATTCTATAAACTACATGTGTTTTGTGTGCAAAAATCTTAAAGTGTAAAGTAACTAGTAACTAAAGCTGTCAGATGAATGTAGTGGAGTAAAAAGTACAATATTTCTCTCTGAAATGTAGTGTAAGTACCTTGAATTTGTACTTAAGTACAGTACTTGAGTAAATGTACTTGGTTACATTCCACCACTGCATAGAGACAGTATATGCAGCCATAGGATATGCACTGTTCCAGTATATTTTTAGAATACACAGTAGTAAAATGTATTTAAACATGATAAATTGCTTTATCAGTGTTGTTTTTTATGGTTTTGGCTGCCTCAGTACTGGCACTGTGTTTGTAAATCTTATTCTAGTCCTATGAGCCTCGGTCATTTTTATCACGGATTAAAGACATATGAGGTGAGTTTATGTTCGACACTTTTAGCCTCTTAGACTCCATGTTTACATGCTCACATTGTGTAGCCAAAGTTTCCAAAGATAATAGGTATTCCAGGCAGAGTGTTAAGCAGATGTCTATAAAAATATGCAAAATACATCTAGAAAATCTAAATGTTGTCTCAGTGAGTTCATTCAGCTTTAGTAAAGCGCTACAACAAGCAGATACTCATATAGTGTATGTGAAACTGTCGTACAGTGTTTAATCTAAATGTTATGCTAATCTAAATGCTAACCCTAAATTTCAGGGGCAGTTTAAAGGGAAGTTAGTGAAATCACAAAATACATAAGAAATGTAATATGTATATTATATTTGAATATCTTACTGATTTAATAGTAAGACTGCCACTCTTTTTCTCTTTTTAAAATATATAAGTTTGACATCTATCAAATGTATGATAATAGAGCCATTTCCAGTCTTATTGTTATCATTAATCTTAGTAGTAGTGGAATAGTTGTTGATTTTGTTCTTAGTATTGAGCTTGTTAAAGTATAACAAGTATATACAAGTATATTGAAATACAAATGTGAATTGTAGCATCATTCAAAAAATGTCAAGAGAATGAAAAAAAAAAAACATTTGAATGATTTTTGTTGGGTTGCCATGTTTCAGTGGAAAGTAAGTAAGTAAAATGTACACAAGTACAGTTCTGAGCTACGTATTTGTACTTGAGTAGTTCATAAGTATATTACTCAACTACATTTAAGAATAACATTGTACATTTTATTCCAATAGATGTATTGCACATTACAGTTACTTTTAAGATAAAGATTTAACATAAAAAACATGGCAATTCTATAAAATGTGGTGCATTGTTATGAATGTGCTCCACAACTACACAGTAAAGTAGCACTTTTTTGTTAGTGCATCAGTGATAGTGATCCAATAATACACTGACAGGGTCATTAGGAGGACAGACTTTGTTTATTATGTGAGCTGGCTGAAACTGAGAACAAGTTTCATTTCATGTTTTATTGTCCTGTTTACGAGAGGGACATGAGGGATGCACTTTTTACTCAAATGACCTCAATTTGTGATCATATCTTCTGGCTGGATGGTTATGAAGAATTTGAATTATGCTTAAAGAAAGGAAATTTTTTTGTAGCAGATTTTATTTGCCAAGCTTGGAAGAGAAGGCACAAGACTTTGTTTAAGAACAAGCTGTAAAATAACCTAAAATAATCATTTTATGAAATGTTTGAACACTGCAACTGAAATGTTGGTGTATAAACACATGAGGGTTTGGGCACTTAAGTGTGCATGACATGTAAATATAGAATCATTCAATTAATCAATCAATACTTTTACTTTGGTATCTTTAACCGTGTTTGTAGCCAATACACATGGCAACACAGAGGCAAATTTGTTGGCATTGTTCAGTGAAATCCAAAAATTTCAGAAATACAAAACCATATCGCACCGCAGTCTATCAGTGTGAAAACATACCACACATGAGTCTTGTGTCAAAACAGTGTTATTATCCTTTAAGAATGTTAATCACACTGGTCCGAGCAGTGGCCATTTCTGCCTCAAGGGCCTGTTTTCCTCAGCAAGCGGAGCATTTTATGAGTGAGGTTAAGATGTCAGTATGAGCCCCGGTTAAAGACCAGCCCTCCTTTAACTGCCCCCCCAGCCTGACCTGCGGCACAGGAGGGAAGAATGTGATGTCTTGACGCTAAGTGAGTGCCCCGGCTCTCCCTCTGACCCCCTCCACCCAGCAGCAGCAGCAGCAGCAGAAGCCCTCAGGCTTCTTGTGTCAGCCACTGTGTCCCCAGCAACCTCCTCACAGTTTGCAAATATGTCCTCGATATGGCTGGCATGTCGTACGCAGATGTCCCAGTGGCAGGAGATAAATTTGAGAGCAAGGAGATGTCAGGCTGGCGACAGCTGTTGGCTACAATTTCACCAGATGTCCGCCGTCGCTAACCTTCAGTAGACATGAACTGGCCAGCCCCTGGACGTACTTTACATGCACAGTAAATATTTTCTCAACACGAAGCTCATAGAAGGCGCAAACCCGAATTTGTTTGACACAGCTCGCATGGCCGCAGCCTTCAGGGGCTTGATTTATAAGATCTGGAGGCAAGTACTTAGGAGATGCAGCATGTGTATTACTTAAAGAGAATCACAGCTGGAGCTGTAACAGACACACCGACACCCCCCCCCCCACACACACACACACACACACAGTGCGAAATAACATCTCCAGGGCTCTCAGTGCTCATTGGATGATCCTGGAGGATGGAGTTGTTGCTGAAAATGTTTAAGAGCATGCATTTCTTTTGTCCTTTGTTCCAAAACCTGCTGGTGGCACTGTGACGCCTTGCCATTGGTCAGACAGTGCTGACGGGTGTGATGTCTGTGTGTGGACAGAGTTTACATTCCAGCAGTCTTCAGTCTAGGTGCCACCGACATGGCTGTGGCATTTCCTGTTGTGCCACACTGTACACAGTTCTGCCGGTGCAGATTGGTCACAGACACTCCCCGGTCAGTTCAGCGTGATCTGAACCGAGTCTGAAAGGACTAAAGTTACATTTTTTGTGCTTCCTGCCATTTTTCCTGCAAATTGTTTTGATAAGCGGCATAGTGTGGTGTTTTGAAAGGCCTCGCATGGTGAAAGATAAGCTTCTTTTCTTTGTGCCATGACTCTCTGTGACGAATACTGATAGCGGGAAAGGAGGTGTTATGAAGCTTGTGTGTGTGTGTGTGTGTGTGTGTGTGTGTGTGTGTGTGTGTGTGTGTGTGTGTGTGTTGCATTCTATGGCAATACCTTCACAGAATCACCTTACAGTAAGTTTGGCACTTGAACTTTTTGTCCGAGCTCAAACTACGGTTGATCTCTTTCCCATCCGTTGCTCTCGCTGCAGTCCACCTGAGGGTGTGTGTGTGTGTGTGTGTGTGTGTGTGTGTGTGTGTGTGTGTGTGTGTGTGTGTGTGTGTGTGTGTGTGTGTGTGTTGCAACTGAGCAAAGTTACTTGGCTGTGTCAGAATGGGGTGGGGCTGAAAAGGAGCAATTCAGCGTCTGTAGATTACACGGAAAAACTGTCTGATGACATATTAACCACATTTTCCACCCTTCCACTGTTTTTCCAAGCAAAAGCAGGTGAATAATGCATACTAAAAACCCAACCATGCATATCATGTATCACCCCCAAACAGCACTGGACATGCATTCATTTAAACTCACCATCAACTTGATGTGTTTGCTTTAGCAGTGAAAGTTCAGAGATTTGTCATCAGGTGGGTTTTTTCTCAGACTCTGGCTGCGCGAGAGTGGCATGGCTCTGAGATCTTTTGGGATCACTTAACTCGGCTGTATATGAGCGTCTGTCAGGATTATGCATATTTTAAATGGTTTATGTGCCTAATGTAGAAGTAACAAGCTGTACTGTAGAATCTGAGTGAGGAGAGACTGAGTGCAGGAGCTGAATGGATCCACAGGCCCCTGAGGCTCAACAAACCTGTCCTGCAACCTTCTCAGCCAGCCTGCTGGAGACTTCAAAACAGATTTGTTTTTCAGACCTGTTATTTTCCTGCTTAGTTAATACTGACTAACAAACATAGAAGGCAACAACAATATGTGTCATGCAGGCATTGCAACACATTTCAAGCTTGGTGTTCCTCGTTAACATGATCAAATCTATTATTGTGGAGTTTTATTATTTGTATAAGGGAGGTAATCACCTGCATCATTCCAATAATAATAATAATAATAATAATAATAATAATATAAATAGTTAACACATTAAACCATCTGGGTGCTTGTTGCGTTGTAGAACGGACCAGTAATCCCTAATGACATCAAGTTTGGGAGCTGTCTTTATTACGCAACTGTTTAATTTTAAATGGAAGTAATAGTCAGACATTTTGGGTAATACGCTTAATCGCATGCTCGCCAAGAGTTGATCAGAGGATCGATACCACCTTTATTACAGTTGTTCAGAACATGTACGAAGGAATCATCAACACAAAATCTTTAAAGTGAACTGACTTATTCTTCAGTGTTACTGACTGAATCAGTGTTTTGTCCACTCACTGGTAGTCTGGATCAATGGAAGTACATCTGTCAGGCTCTGCCCATCACAGAGCTAGCAAGCCACACGCTGAGAATGGCCACTTTTTCTAAATGTTTTAAAGAATTGTCAATTTCAGCGTGTTGCTGGCTAGCTTGAAGTTTGTTGTTGTTTCCTGAAGCGAACAGAGTTTGAGAACGACAACACACAGAGAGCGGAAGATGAGGGACATATAATAATAATATAATAAAGTGAATTTATATAGCTCTTTTCACGAACTCAAAGTCGCTTTACAGGGTATAGATAATAAAGACAAACAAACCAAACCAAACAAGATTCAGACACAGATGAAAAGGGGAGGGGGGCGTGGGGCTAGGGATAGGCAGTGGTGAAGAGATGGGTCTTGAGGCAAGACTGGAAGATAGTGAGGGACTCAGAGGTGAGATGTCTTGGGGGAGGGAGTTCCAGAGCCTGGGAGCTGCCCTGGAGATTGCTCTATCCCCAAAACTGTGGAGGGTGGACTTTTGGATGAACAGGAGACCAGCTGAGGTGGATCTGAGGGACCGTGAGGGTTGGTATGGGGAGAGGAGGTCAGTGAGGTATGAGGGGGCCAGATGGTGGAGGGCTTTGTAGGTGATCCGGTGGGAGATAGGAAGCCAGTGGAATTGTTTTAGGACTGGAGTGATGTGGTGCCAGGATTTGGAGCAGGTGATGAGTCTGGCGGCTGAGTTCTGGACCAGTTGGAGTCGGTTGATGTTGGTAGAGCTGATGCCGAGAAGAAGTGAGTTGCAGTAGTCCAGTGATTAAGTGTTGGAACTATTTTCTTGGTCTTGTGTAATGAGTTATTTAAAAAGCTTGCCGGTGCTGGTAGACACATTATCTACCCCAGTTTGTCGTAAAACTGTTGAGGCTGTGAAAATACGTAATTAGAAAGACTACTTACCCCAAAGTCGCATTTGTGACGTCTTGGAAGCTAATTTGCCTGTGTGTTTCGTACCGGAATGTAATGTTAATCACACAGGTGGTCTTGCTTGTTCTTTTGCTTCCTGGCTAAAAAAATACGCTGGATAAAACACATCATGTAAGATAACGTTTTGTGTGTTGTGGAACACAGCTAAGCTAGTTTACTAGAGAGCAACCCGACCAGCAAGCAAGGTGACATTGTGAGAGATGAGATAGGTAGTTCACTGAGCTGTTTCACACAAAAGCATGGGCGGAGCAAGGGGGTGTCTTCTGGGGCCCCAGCCCCGAATGTTTTCTCGAAAGCCCCGAATATTTTAGGTTTTTAAAATAACTTCCACTTTGTGTCATTTCCCCTCAGTCTCTCAGACTGGACCGGCAAATTAATGGAGCAAAAGTTCTATTACTGGGGAAATATCGTCATTCATTCTGTGAACTCTATTAAAAATAGGTTTCAAGATTAGTAATGCTGTTTACGCCAAATTCATACCCTATGTTATGTAAATTAAAAATGGTAACATCAAACAAGTTTTGCCTCTTTTTAGGTGGCAGAAGTGAAAATGAGTCATCCTCAACATTTGTTTTATTGTAGTTTCACAATGATGGAGACAGTTGGAGAATAATCAAATACTAAATAGGATGTAGGCTCCATAGGATGATTCTTTTCCTTGGCAACTATCATGTTTTTTCCCATACGATGTACAGATTTTTAGGCATTCTATTATCAAATGGCATGAAAAATGGTGCACATAGCTGCCATAAATGGAGCATGCCTCCGGACCACCCTAGGTTTGGGCTGAGCCCCGAAGGTTTACAACATCTGGCTCCGCCCCTGCACAAAAGTAAGTGGACAAACCTTCGACAAACTTTCTTCACTTGCAAATTAAATTGACAAACATCATGTGTGTTATTCATGGCTCAATGCAAACAGGATCAAAACAATATTTGTCTCCCCCCATTCACTGCCGTTAAGGTCCCATTGGGTCCACCGGATGAAAAGGGAATTTGCCTCTCTATTTAGTGTACAGACATGAGAGTCGTATCAATCTTCTAATCTAACTCAAGAAAGCTGTGGGCTAGAAAGCTAAGTGTATTCCCGAAAATGTTGAAATCATTCCTTTGAATTCAATTTATTCTCAGCTACATGTAATTACATGGATGATAATATTAAGTAAAGGACTATTGAGTTACAGTAAGATTAGATATAAACTACATATGATAGCACCATTTAGAAACAAATTAGTGCATTAATCTGTTCACAGAAATACTGTAGGCTGCATAATAAACGTTTTTCACACTGAAAAAAATCTTATCTCAAGAGAGTAGTGATATCTTTGGTTTTACTTTTGCATTACACTGTGATTTGATTCTAGTTAGGGCTTGTGAACAAAAAGGGTTAATGACTATGTATCTGAAGGTGTCTGAAGGTTTGAACTCTGCGTTAGTGCTGAGCCAGGTGTCACTCAGACACACTGCCAAGTGAGTCAGACTCCACTTTGGTTATGGGATGTGAAGTTCGAAGTTGACACTGACACCGTCGGTTAACAAGTGCCACTTATGAACTTTTCAGATGTGACGGACCGTTCACCTCGATCAGCATCTGTAACCTTAAAAAAACACCACATCCTCTGCTGCAAAGGCCTTCTGCTGCGCTGGCATGATTCGGCAGCAGATAGAGACATCATGTACGTCTTATAGTAAGATGAGAAGAGCGGAACTGGCCTTCAGTGTGTCGCCATGTCTGTTTCACACTAAGCTTACACGGCCATGCCATGACACACTAAACATATGCACAATCCCAAACCTTCACAGAGATTGACATGTGACATTACCCCACTGGAACCTGGACTACCTGACACTGCAAACATTCCCATCCCATTGCCTCCTGCTCACTGGATCAACTTTCATATGTGGTCATTGCAGTGTAAATTCTCTAAGCCTATCAATTAGCAAAAAGAATTACATGGGTCTTCACTTGAGCGAACATCACCTCATGTACATGGAGAACAGATCGGCAAAAAAAAGAATGAACAACTAATTCAATTCAATTTTGTTTATAGTGTCAAATCATAACAGGAGTTATCTTGGGACACTTTACAGATAAAGTAGGTCTAGACCACACTATAATTTACAAAGACCCAACAATTTCCCCCAAGAGCAAGCATTTGGTGCGACAGTGGCAAGGAAAAATGTCCTTTAAACAGGCAGAAACCTCGGACAGACCCTGACTCTTGGTGGGCAGCCATCTGCCGCTGCCGGTTGGGAAAGAGAGACACAGATACAGATATATACAGATATGGAGAAATATGATTCATAATAATTATAGCAGTTGGTATAACTAATAAAATCAATGTCATTGTTTAAGGTCATGCTGTTTTATTGACTGTGACTCATGATAGGAATTTTACAATGATATCAGCACCAATAAAAGCAAGCCTTTCTCCTTCTGTAATGCCATCACCATATGCTCTCTCATGAATTGAGGCATTTGTTTTCTTCGAAGAAGATAAAATGACTGTGTCCCAGTTTTGTGGTATTTAGGGACTTTTTGTTCTGGCACCACAATGTTGAACATGTAATTGTTTGATGGCTTCGGTATGTTACGGATGAACTATATCTATCTACTCATCAGAGACTCAAAGAAATGCCTCTGAACTATCCACTTTCATTCAAGCATCCCAGAACATCGACAGCGTGTTTTATTTTTAAAGCATATCCAGTGACAAAGGACACTTCAACCCCTCGCTTAGATTACATGTGGACGAGTGTAAGCTCATGGATGGGGGGTAATGTGTCTTTGAGCTGCCCCAGGCATCATTATGTCCTACGCATACATGCTTTTTAATGGGTTGAGGGGCAGACCAATCACACTTGTCAACCTGTTGCCAGGATACCGGCGGTGTGGTTGCTAAACATCGGTCCACAACTTTTACATCATGGACTATATTTCTGAAAGTTAGAATATGAAAGATTGTATTACCTCACAGAAGTGCTGAAGCAAGTCCTGGGAACACCTGCTCTTTCAGTGTAAAATATCATCACCCCTGCTCCTGAGTCCAGACAATTTCCTCATTTAATGCCTGCTCTCAATTGAGAAGATGATCACCATTGGATCCTAATAGGTCGTCTGCATGGAAACGATTAGTAAAGCAGAGGTGATAATGGTTCAGTTCAATGCATTCTCATAAACGGGTCCGTGTGATATCGTACGAAAAGTTATGCACAACAATTCGTATGATATCCTACGAAATAGGCGACCGGTCACATGTCAGTTAAGTTTAGAGGTCTTTATAGTTAAATTTAGCCGCATAAAGGTTACTGGGAGTCGGGTACCGCTCGCTGTTAGGTGCCAGTTGTTTTAGAGGCCGTTGCAGTTGAGTTTAGCCGACAAAAGATGGCTATGAGCCGAGTAAAGTGCACTGGGAGGTGACGGTCCTTTCAGAGGCCATTACAGTTAAGTTTAGCCGCCAAAAAGTGAGCGTCATGCGGCAACGAAGGCAACAAAGCGACTTTTCGAGACGAGATTTGAGAAAAGATTGTGGTTTGGATTAAAACACCAATCCCCTTATATAGTACTCCCGAGAGACAACACATGTTTCCTGGGTGAAAGTTTTGTGTTTTCTCTGAGACACAAACTCCGCTCCCCGGCTTAAAAACCCTGTGTTTATGACTCTCCCGTCCACCCTGACTTCCTCCCTACATGGCACTTTGTGCTCTTATCAGCAGTCAATATGGTGCATACAGCAATAAATACGTGAAATACAAAGGAATTACTGTGCATTACTTTTCGTTGCGAAATGTACAAATGGTTCATGAAAACAGCCTGCTCAGTTAAAATGTATCTTAAGTCAAGATTTAAGCACTAAGCTGAAGCCCTCATTTATTTAACTGTATTTGGATCACTTGAATGTCACATTAGGCAATTATTAATGTAATTATGTGGTAATAAGCCCTTGT
The DNA here is from genome assembly GCF_004354835.1 of Perca flavescens. NCBI lineage: Eukaryota > Metazoa > Chordata > Actinopteri > Perciformes > Percidae > Perca > Perca flavescens. The sequence goes on from NC_041339.1 coordinate 927,748, forward strand.
TTCAGTTCAAACTGCCAATGTTTCAGTTAATTTCCCCACTGTGATTGTGAAATGATATTGTGCTAAGCTAACACCGCACCATGAGTGATGTCGACCGGCATCAAAAGACAGCAAAGACAGGTTTAGTGTTGGATTAGTTGTGATTGATGGTTTGTGGTTCACTGGTTGTCTGCTCCTCAGTTCTGGGACTGGTTTGGTGAAAAGCTTTGATTGTGTTTACCAAAAGTGCTGCGCTCTAGTTCATGATGGGATTCTGTGCCCCTGGGGATTAAACAAAGCGATCCACTGGTACTAGTTTGAACCATAGCAGGATTTAATTCACAGTTTCATGTTTTTGTTTAGTCTGCAATCCCTTATGGCCTGCTGGTTAATCCAAATCTGTATACTGTACACTACACACTGTACACACTGTTTTCACTGTGTTCTCTGATAGCAATGCTCCACTTTACACCGTCCTCTTTTTAAAAAGTATGCATTCAGATTAATAATGTTAATACCAGTGCAGCATCCTTTATGATCCATTAATTCAATTCAATTAAATTTTATTTATGGTATCAAATCATAACAAGAGTTTTCTCAGGACACTTTACAGATAGAGTAGGTCTAGACCACACTATAATTTACAACGACTCAACAATTTCAGTAATTCCCACAGCAGCAAGCATTTAGTGCAACAGTGGTGAGGAAAAACTCCCTTTTAGGCAAATGAACAATTCCAGTTTAGGTGTCTTTTCCTTCTTCTCCAGAATATCGAACATGAACATAAAGCTACACTAATCAGTATTTTTTATTGACAAGAGCTTTAATAGACTATATGTAAACGGGTGCTTGTAGAGCTGAAACAATTATTCTATTAATCAATTAGTTGACTGACAGAAATTGAACCATCAACTATTTTAATATCTACTTTGTTTCTGTTATTTTTTAAAGAAAAAATGTCAAACATCACACGTTGCAGCTTCTCAAATGTGACAATTTGAAGCATTTGCATATGCATTTTGACAGCAAACTCAATATCTGGGTTTTGGACAAAATCATCCTCATACCTAAACGACATTATTGGTTGATGTCCAAAGACTCCCAAAACAACACATACAACTGTTCTATATACTGCTTCACAGTGGCGGTTAAATCATGCGACCATTCTATTTAAGGTAACAAGCTCAGTTTTATTTATTTTTATCTTTTTTGGCAGGCTTTTCCCCTTATTTGATAGTGACAGTAGATAGACAGGAAAGGTGGGAGAGAGATGGGGGATGACACACAGCAAAGGGCCGCAAGTCAGACTCGAACCCGGGCCGCTGCAAAGGACTCAGCCTACATGGGGCGCACGCTCTTACTGGGTGAGCTCAGTTTTAAACATGGATGTAGATGTGAACCAGAACTAAGTTTAGGCATCAAAAATACTTAGTAAGACATCAGGGTAATTGGCTTAAAATGAGTCACGTAAAACTAAATGAGGTCCGTAAACATTTCTAAATGACAGTTGACTTTTGGTTTCATTACTGAGGCGTTTACATTGCAAAAGCAAGTGTGAATTTAAAAACAAAAATATATATATACAATAATAAAATCTACTAGAATAAAGTGTAAACAGAGAAGTGTAACATTGTAATCAAATATTGAAATGAAAATAGGTAAAGTTGAACTAATATATACATATATGCCTATATATACAGATAACTTACCATAAAATAATAAGTGAGATATGTATGTAATGTGTCTGTACAGAGATCAGCACAGTGCAGTGAGTAATATGATTCTTCATAGTGGTTTTATGCCAATCGATGCCATTTTCTGGTCACAAACATACAATTTAATCAATTTAATTTAATTTCTTTTTTTAACAATTATTTTTGAATGACCAGTTCCATCATAACAAATTATTACTCATAATCACTCGTGTAGTGTACAAACATCTAATAAACAAATCTGGTTCCAACTGAAGCTGGTTATACTGGAAGCATTATTATATTCTGGCTCACTGCCTTTTTGTTGCTTTAGGCAGGATTGATTTTCCCAAGGTGACAACAGGATATCAGGTGTAAAAGTCACTGTGACAAAAGACACAAAAAACTAAGTTGAATCATACCGTGGGAAAGCATTTTATAATTGTCTGGGAGTCTAAATATTAATGCAAAAAGTGATTCAGTGAACAGAGATACAGGTTTAACTGGTCACATGGGAAAGCTCATGCTAGTTTACAGCTCCTTACCTTTAAGCGCCGTTATGGAAGTGCAGGACTGGTTGTATGACGTTGAAAATATTCCATGCTCTGGGAAATGAATTTATATACTTCTACTTTATATGCTGATGATATTTTTTAAAAGCAGCTACAGACGCATCTTTTAATTCAGGCATTTTTATTAGCCACATTGTTGACTGTATTACTTATTTAAATGTTCCTTGCCGTTGTGATTTATTGTGATTTGTATTGGGTATCGATGGGTTTTAATGTATTTATTTATTTGGCCTGTGAAGCACTTTGTGACTTTGTTTGTGGTAAGTGCTATACACATAAACTGTACTTACTGTACTTACTTCCTGAAAGTTTTTCAAATGTTCCACTTAACAGCCTCCTTGAACTTCCCCCAAGATATTGTATAGTTATATGGAGGGATGTTTTGAACAATGCCATGTTGCCGGGCAGTTTAGTGCATAGGCTGTAAATTATCACCTCTCAGACATTGCACCGGACACTGGCAGTTTTGACTCATCTGGATTTCCCCTGCATTAGTCACCAACTGGAATATACACACAGACACACACAAGTATGCCCCCATAACCCCCTCACTGTGTGAGAGTGATTGGCCACAGTGTGGTGTATGTGACTGACACTGATAATACATCTCTTCATAGTGCAGCAAACGTCGGGGCTGCTTCATCAGCTGCTCCACCAACTGCTCTTTGGCATCCCGTATGTAAACTCTAGACATTAAAAGGCTGTGTGAACGGGGCCTCATAATGCCTTCAGGACAATGAACACACCAAAATGAATGAAGCAGATATTGGGCTGTACACTCACTGTACAGGCTGGTTGCCATCTATGGTTTTGACTGCCGACTTTGTAGATTAGAGCGAGCTTAGCGCTCACAAATCAGAGCCTTACGAGAATAATAAGCACATTAGACATATGTGCACTCCTACTGATGACAGTATCTGAGCTGTCACTGACGTAGCTGCCAACTCATAAACACACATACATCTCAAATGAAGTAATAGGGGTTTGGTAACTGGTTCCCAACGCCGGGGCCTTAGAGTAATTAATGATGTAAGGGTTTCAGATGTCGCTGTAAATATCAGATTTAATGACATCTTGAGGTCAGTTTGTCCTTGTTATGTTGAGAGGTAGACATGGTCAAAGCTACAGCGTGTGTATAAGTTTTATTAGAGGATATTTGTTGTATTAATAACATAATAATTGCCCAGAGGTTTTACAAGTGCATGTTTACTGTAGTTGTGAGCAGAGATTAAACTGGGAAACTTTATTTAAGAGAGCAAACTGGTTAACAACAACTGATGTTTACAGCGGTGGCCATGGGGAATAGTTGCTTAGACAGGCAGACAGTCACAGTGCAGTGTTGTGATTCAGTGCACATGATAACAGCAATGGTATCTCCCTCAAAGTTTGACATCCAACTTTTCTTCTTATTTTATCCATGTATTAACTTTTTATTGAAAGAGAATTTGATTCAAAGTGACAGAATGGTAGCAGAGTGGTTGCCCCTCAACCACAAGATTGGTGATTTTTTTATCCCAGGCTCACTCGACCACATGTCAAAGTGACTGACTGCAGATATTGTTGTGCAAGATACTAAACCCCAAGTTGCTCCCCGGATGCTGTATGTACGGCTGTCCACTGCTCCTAATACTTAGAATGGGTCAAATGCAGTAATTGAATTTGCCTACATTGTACTGTCAATTGTATGTGACGAATTAAGAATAACATTTTGTTTTTATGACATCATATCACATTTTTAGATACTTAAATCCAAATCCGGTGTAAAATTCTAGTCAAGTCAACTACAACCCACGGTGCTATAAGAACAGGTACAACAAGTGTACTATAAAAGATAAGTAATATATACAAATAAAGATAAGTAATTTATACAATACAATAATAACTTCTAAATAGTGCAAATGTAAGGCAAAACCAAACAGTATAGAAAACTAAAGATAGACACACTAGGTTTCCTTGATTTAATTTCAATTTTGATATTCACTAGTAGCCAATTTGTCGCACTCATCTTAGCCAAAGATGACAACAACAGTGTGGAGGATTAAACCTTATTACACACATTTATGATCAAACTGTTGCAAAACGTATTTTTAGTCATGCTAACGGCATGGCTCTATGGATGGCAGTGTTAGTCGGTCAGTCCACTTTGTTCGGCACTGAAAATTCTTAACAACTATTGAATGGATCACCATGAGATTTTGTACAGATATTCATGGTCTCCAGAGGATGAATCCTAATGATTTGGTGATCCTCTGACTATTTGTTTAGCGCCACAATGAATTGGCATTTTGTTTTTTTTAAGTGAAATGTCTCTATTACTATTGGGTTGATCAAAATGAAAATATGTAGAGATTCATGTCTCCGTGAATGAACTAGTATCGATGAATGATCACAACTTCCCTGTGCTAATGATTCCTTAGCACTTCTAGACTCTAGTGCCATCATCAGGTCAAAATTTTCATTTGTCCAATCCTTTAGTTTATGATCAAATACCTGCAAAAGTAATGGCATTCCCATCAGGCTAAGCTGGACTTTGAGTTTAGTATTAATGAAGCCAAAGTTAGCTTACCTTGCACGGCAGCTGGATTCTATATCTATATAGATCATGCGAGAATAACATATATCTTGTCTCTTAAGTAGTCTCACTTTGCCAGACCCTCCTCCACAGCGCTGTGGAGGAGGGTCTGGCTAGTCCACACAGCATTCCAGGATTGGAGAATAACATGCTGTGGTTTATTGCCGTTTCTTTAAACCAATCACAATCGTCTTGGGTGACGCTAAGCTCCGGACGGAGCCCCGGTGCCTCTGCTAAATAGCCTCAGGAAAAAACTTGTGTGTACGTTCAAAAGTAGTTTTAGTCGTGCAACAGAAAACTCCGATTGGACAGATAGTCTAGCTAGCTGTCTGGATTTACCCTGCAGAGATCTGAGGAGCAGTTAACCATAGTCCTCACAAATCCACCAGAGGTTAGAACACTAACACAAAGAAAGAGGAAGGTAACGGACAGGTGTTTGTGACGGCTGCGACTGTTCGTTCAAAACAATAGAGAACGTGATAGACAGATGGTTCATCCAATCACCTGCCAGGTATTTTTTGAAAGGGCCTGCCCTTTATTAAACAATCTCCAATCGCAGCTTCTCAAATGGTTCTGTGTTAACAAAAAAGTTCAAGTTTATATAAAGTTTAAATAAAGTTAAAGGTTAGCATGCTAACAGGCCAAACTAAGATGGTGGCCATGGTAAACATTACCTGCTGAACATCAGCATGTTAGCATTGTCATTGTGAGCATGTTAGCATGTTAGCATGCTGACATTAGCATTTGGCTCAAAGCCCTGCTGCAGAGAGCCGCTACTGTAGACTCTTAGTCTTGTTTAATATATCGCCAAAACAAAATGGATTCACACATGCTACAGTTTTAATTGGCAATTAGGATCCCCAGATTTAATTCGCAGTGAAATAAATTGAAGATGATATATATTCCTTATGAAATATCTGTGTATAATTTAGTCTTGTTTGTTAAGTAATTGGCTGAGTCTGACAATTTTTATATGAAATCTTGTTTCATAGCAAATGCTTGTGCTGCGGTAGATTATATCTTTCAAATAACAGCTGTGTGAGCCCAATGTCACGTCACCAGGTTGGCCCACAGCGTACATGTCTGCTGTATCCGTGTCAGTGGGCGCACAGCAGGCAGTCAGAGGCTAGAGAGAGAGACTGTATCTCTTTATTAAAAGTACAAGAGAGCAGCTTAGAGGTTTGTGTTCCCTGGATACACCACATCTATTTATTATCATTCCCCCCGCTGTGACCCTACCTTTTTATTTTAGCCTGCTGATTCATCTACGGTTTATCTCTGAAAACCACACAAGACCTCTAGGTTTACGGTGTCATACTGTTAGGGTGAGAGAGAGAGACTGATTTTGAATAGGAAGTATGTGCTGGGATGTAGGCTACTGTAAAGATTTTTTTAAACCGCATCGTGTTTCGTCTGGTGTCTGTTTATCTCCGCTCAAGCTTAAAGAGGATCTAGGAGGTAATAATGGCCATCTTGTCCTCCTCTAATGTCTCATTAGACATCTGAGATCTTAGAAAAAGAGTATTTCACTTCCTTATAATCAAATATTTGGGTGATTTTGTTGTTGTTTCACTAACTGAATCTTTGCTGAATCGGCACACAATGCTGTTCAGAGTGTGTTCATGGCAATATTCAGCATGCTTGAAGCCTCCCGGGCCTTGGTGAGAAGTTTGATGCAACAGACATGCCCTAAACCCACAAAGCCACTGGGGAATCTGGGTGGAAATATCACAACTGGCAAGAGAAACACATAGCAGGGTAGGGGTGAGCTTTTCAGGATAGTGGCTAGCTGTGTTCGCCGGGTGGGGAGGCGCAGGGTCAAATGTAGTTGCTTGATATCTATATCCTAGCAACTGAGAGTGAGTGATATCTTGTACAACTGTAGCTGGGGATTGGTCAGAGAGCTGACACAGGCCCCTCCTATTTGTAGGCTAGCCTAAGAAAAAATACCTAAATTCAAATTCATCTCTCAAACGTTCTCCACTCTGCACTATACCCTCTGGCCGTTATTTATTTTTTTATTTTGTTTTTTTCTTCTTCATTAATTGTATTTATTCTTGTAGCTCATGCACAGCCGTTGAAACAGGTGCCTTTATGACAAGCTGATCATTTTGAAGAGTTCAACAAAGTGAAGTTTGGCTTGACAACATGAATTCACCTTACACAGCTGTGCAGTATTACCCAGAGTTTCCTTTTCATCGGTAAGTACATACATGTTATATCAACTGATGACTTACAGAATTAGTTATCCTTAATATTATGATATATATGATATATATATATATATATTTTTTAAAGGTATTAAATCCTGCATCAGCACACTCATCTTTATTAACATTGAATTGATTTAACATGGGATACAAATATGGGAAATGTGCACTTAGCTACAAACATTTACACGTATAATTACCCTTTGACTAAGTTCTGACTTATTAAAACTGATAAAATGACTCATTGTTTGACCTGGACTGCCAGTCAGACTGATACTGTCTGGAGGTCCAAAGCGACCTGAAAACAGTTGTGTCTGCCTGGATCCTCAGCTGCTGCTCTGTCCTGATATATATTTAAGTGCGGTATACTTATGGCAACAATGCATGTGTAAAGGGCCACCAGGGCCAAAGTGGCAAACGGATTACATGACAATCGCGGTTGCTTGGTCTTCTCCTGATCCTAACTGAAGATGACTTACGGCCTTTTCAATGTAAATGCATGTTGTGATTCAAAAGATGTCAGGTGTTTTGCAGATGTTTAAATCAAGAATGATAGATGACTGAATTACTAATTGCAGCCCAATTTTGAATCCCGTATATCTTGGCCCATAATGTCTCAATAGGTCAATACCAAAGTCAGGATGATAACATGATGCCAGAACATTATGTTGTTTCTTTGACATCTGAGATTATACATTTAGTTTAGAGTTTTTAAGATTATTTATACGCTCAGGCATCAAGACAAAAAGAAAAAAGTATGTTACCGGAGAAAAAACATTCTCACCATCAGAAAATCATAGCAATGCCACTAAAACAATAAAGTAATTATGAAGCACATTAGAACATCAAACAGAAGAAAATAGAAAAAAAGAAGACCCAATATGTGCCAACAATTAAATAAACATAATATACAAACTTCAATTGCTGCTAACAGGCATTGCATACAACTGCTATAATAATAATAATAATAATATAATATATATATATATATATATATACATGAAGCAAAGCAAATTATTAAATAACTTCATCATAACTACCATAACTACATCAAGCATGTTTAATCATAATTCTTGATTTCACTCGTGGTCAGACACACGTTCATGTAGTCTTCCAATGACAAAATAAATCAAACAAACTTTGATTTCGTCAAAACTATTTAGAAGCTTCCATCTGCGCTACTTCATTCATTTATAAATAAACATATATTTATATTAATATCATTTTCTTACACCTTGTCCTTGTGTGTGCAATAGTGTGCAGAAACATGATGTACGGTGTGCTCTTTGACACTTTCAACACAATGCCATGTGTCCTTGTAGATGTGTTTGACAATCACACTTTTTAAAGTCATCATTGTGCTTCAAATGTTCTGCTTTGATTGAACAGAAAGTTGAGTACACAGTTGAACTACACTGCTGCAGGTTTAAAACGTATTACATGATGCTTTCAAATAAAACCTGCTACTGCTTTAGTCTATTTTTGAAAAAGGGATGTTTTGGAAGCATTCATTTTTCTATGGTGTTGCTTTTTAGATTTGATCAGCTTTCAAGCATCAAGGTATCTTTTGGGTCCACTAGTTTTCACCTTCTCTTTTGTTCTTTTTGCATTGCAAACCTTAGAGGAATTCTTGCCTGTCCTTTTTTGCCCCAGAGGATTTGACTTCAGACTGTTTCACTTCTAAAAAAGTAAGGGGATGAGAAGAGGAGAAACTTTGGGGCTTTCTATTGTTTTGAAGTCATGTCCCTCTTCCAGCCGGGGCTGACAGATGAGGGGGAGAAGGTCTTAGGCCTTTGAACAAGTGATTAATAAAGACACAGGAGAAGGGCCCTGATCGGTTGGGCTGTTTGTTTTGATTGCATTTTCATCGGTCGGTGTGCCCAACCTGCCAAGAGACAATAGCCACCCCTGTTTAGTGCTGACCTCTGCCCCAGTCTCGTCTGGAGGCGCTGCACTGTCTTTAAGTGGATGCTGAACAGCCTTCGCCTCAGGCTAAACTGAAAGACTCTCTGAGTAACCAGACACCCAAAAGCAGACAAACAACACCCAGAATAGGGATAAACCCATCTATTTGAACAGATAAAACTGCTAATTATATTTAAAAAATAGTTTTAATAATAGATTTTTAAAAAAGAGTGTCCATGTGTACAATAAAGAACTTATGTTTATGATATGTTGTTATTCAAATTTTATAAATTAATATTGTCCACTCTTACCACGGACATGTTTTACTTGTTGTTTAAAGGCCTTGCTCTTAGTTTGATGACATGATGCGTTTTTGAACTCTATTCGATACGTACAATTCCAACAAGACCATGCACACATGGTATGCAACTGCAGCGAAAACATGCAACACAGCTAAAAACTGTTTAAAGCACATGACATGTGGCTATACATGTTGAACCTGATGCACAACGTTTGTGATTATATTCTGGATTTTAACCATTCAACAGGCAATGCTCAACAGTCTTTTAGACAAGTTAATGAGGTGACAGTTGAATGAGTTCTGCCAATTTTAAATGTATATTTAAGCCAAAATCAAAGGGAGCTTAACTGAGGTAGAGGTCAGTAGGACCACACCTTAACCCTCCCTTCTCCATTAACAGAGATGACGCCACACCTGCTCCACCTGCAATTTACCTAGGCTATTTGCTTTTTAATTCATCCACTCAAGTTGTTTTTTTGGATGGATTTATGATGCGTGTAGGCTACGAAACCCATAGTCTTTCTATTTACATTGTTGATGTCGATCTTCTGCAATTATCATTGTCCTTTGTTGTAATAGTCAAATTAAAACTGTCTGAAGTCTAATATAGGCTACAGTACAATCTTAAATATTTAAGAAATATAACCTAAATCATTTTCAGTTTTGGCCTATAGTTGTTGATTCCAAAGACAATTAAGCTGCTGAGGCAAAAGTAAGCTACTGGTAGGCTATGTCTAAATTAAAATGATTTACAAATACAATTATTTTGCATTATATCACAAATATAGAACAACAATAAGTGTGTTTGATGAATGAATAGTGCTGCAACATTTTAATTAACCAGATTTTTTGAGATTTTACAAATATAAAAAACATCTGTCGGCATCTGCCCTGTGCTGCCGCGAGACTCTAGTTTCCATCACAAGGCAACCGGGACAAGATCAGACAGGCTTAGTTAAACTCGCGACGCTGAAGGTAACACGGCTTTAAGCTAGCATTTCCTACAATAAGTGTAACTTTGTGCTGGAAAGATACCAAGTCAAGGCAGAGATGTATCCTAAATAATAGCTTGGACAGCTAAGGGGAATTGAGCTAAAATGACCAATAGTTGTGCTAGTTAACGTTAGCTACCGGTTCAAAATGAAATGAGGCTAACTCTTGTTAAAGAGGCTAACATTTGAGCTCAAATGTAAGCTGCAATTTACCTTAAGTTAACGTTATTAAATTCACGTTAAAGCTGCATGGCGGATATATTTGTTTTATATAATGGTTATTGTTACAAAACGACTTGGCTGTTACCGTTTCTTTAACCAAATTAGATTGGCGAAAATGTTTATTTTCTTAACTAACGCTAGCTTGCACGTGTAACGTTACGTCATTTTAACAAATATTTTAAGTTAGCCGATATATCCAATCAATTTGATTCATGACTTGGCTAACAGTTAACTGATTTATAGAGCGTTTTAATGTATACATTGTCAATGTTTGTACTTTACGCTACACTGCTACTAAATTTTGAGTGCGTTTAGCCTGTCAAAATACTTTCAATAGTCACAAACACGTGTATTCGTTGACAGGTACAAAGCATGTAAAACAGTGTACATGTTCAGTTCCAACACAAGATGAGCTAGAGTATAAGTCCATTATTCCCAGTAGTTGTACATCATTGCTTCTCTTAAGCAGTCAAAGCCTCTACATGGTGTTTATATTGCAAACGCTTTAAATTGACTATATTTTAATATAGTCAATTTGAATGATCTGTATGCTTAATCTCCTACATCTCATTTTTTTTATGGTTATGTTTGGGCATTGCAAACTTAATGAACCTTTATTCTAAATGCAACACTCCATGTGTACCTCCTGCATAAGTTAAATTATTTGCTTCATTAGATATGCCTGTGTTTGTAAGTCAAGTATTAATATCATTCACCACGCAGTGTTGGGGAATTCCAAAACCCAAAATAGTGCCAGCTTCAGATTATGGCCCCCCATCTCCTCTCACCAAGCCCTTCCAGCTGTACACATACCAGAAGTTGCAGCAGTGCTATCATATAGACTGTGGGGGGAATTCCGCCTGTCTCAGACTGCAGCGTGCGCCACTTCAGCAGGAACAATGGCAGGCTGAGCTTTGAGGCAGGTGTAATGTTTCAGGGGAGCAGGTCAAAGTGCCTCTGTCTGAATGGTGCATAATCACCATTATGTGTAGTACAAATATTCAGTATTATGCAGGCTGACTTCTTCACAATGGAAGTGCTCTTCATGAATGGCTGCCAGCAGGACTCCTCCTCCTCTTTTTCTCCACTGACTGGGTGGCCAAATCTCAGCCCTGCACATCAACATTTATGTTGAATGTTTGCTGACATTGCAGCGTCTAAAACTACCTATTAAAATAGTTTTGCCATTTTTGAAAATGCCAATAGTAAAAGTAAGTATTGCTTTTTTTGGAATATGAGTAGTAAAATGAATGTGATTGTGGTTGATTCTGTCTCCTTGCAGACTCAGGGACCCTTCGTCTCGTTTGTCCTGGAGAGAGAGCTCATTCCTGACCACCATGTCCCAGAATCAGTCAGCACAAACAACAGACTTTTTCAGCCAAGATGTGTTCAATCAGCTGTTTGATATGCTGGACCAGTGAGTGAACACTACAAAAACAACAACATACAAATGTAACAGACTTAACCGACTAAGAAAAAAAAATGCGTATATCAACCAACTATTCTCAGTATAATCTGTCTTTTTGTGTTTCAGATCTGCTATCCATTCAGCCCAGCCCATTGAGCTGAACTTCAAAGACAGTCCAACTGATGTGTCTGCAGGAAATACCATTCAGATCAGTATGGACTGCATAACCATGCATGAGCCAGATGAGATGCTCACTGTAAGTACGTAGGTTTACTGTTCAAGCAAAACACCAGTTTTCATTTTAATTGTCTTTCACTAGCAATTCCTGCTGCCTCAGACCCACCATAACCAGAGATAAGAAATATGTAAAATTAACAATATTCAAAATAACATGACCTGCTCATCATTATAGAGCTCAACCATGGGCGTACAATGGGTGACACAATTAGTACAGCCAAAATTGTACTTGTATAGGACATAGGACCAGTGTTTTTAACCCAAACCACGACCACTTTTTTCTAATTTTAACTAGACGTTTTGGTGTCTAAACTGTCGCTGCCGCAGGATAGTCACCATTTGTCGGCTAAACTCAAATGCAAAGGCCGCCTAAGGTGATGTAAAGGGGAAATGCAGGCAGTGGACCAAACCAATTCTTTTTGCCCCGTTTACGTTTGTATTGTTTTACTACTTGCACACTAATTTTAAATATATTTTATTATATTTTTTACAATAATAACTGATTTAAAAAAAAAAAAAAAAAAAAAAAACTTTTCAAAATGTTTTCTTTAACCAAATCAAATGTTTTATGGTCAAGATTCGTCTTGTAGCTGGTTGGCTTGGTTCCAGACTAAAATCTGTTTACATGAGCATTTTCTAAAAACGTCAACAGAGCAATTGAATGGGGGAGAATCACTTCTGGAACCAGAGGGGGCGGTCACTGTTGAGCTCTATTATATGAGCCTATTCAGTCCTTCAACAAGTAATATGCTAGACGTTCACCTGAAACTATTTTTTTATGTAAACTGAGCTGTGCCTATTTTGTCTGTGGCATAAGGTTCAAGCAATAACCTTTCTGGCCCTGGCAGTACCAACTTCCATCTGATTAAGTGTTGAGTCAGTACCCTTCACAGACACAATATGGATGGTTTACAAATAGTTCTCTTTTTTAAACCTGTCAGTTTTATGCTTTGTGAGACCAAACTATATACTTTCTTAACCAGTTAATTCTAAAACACAAAAGTGATGCCTTGCAGAATGCTCCTTTTTACCTTTTAAATGATTCAATAAAAACAGCATAGTCTCTGTACAACATAGTAGCATCTGTGATTACTTTCATTCTGATTTAATGGGACTTCCGTTGGTAAATTCCATAGGTACAAAATGTACTTTTAATTTTCATATCAACATTGGAATTTCCCCAGGACAGTTGTGAAAAAGTGGTGCCGAGCTGTTTAACAGCCAGTGCATCAGGCTGGTTTATCTGTTTTTCGTCTGAGATGTTGTCTGTAAGGTGATGATATTATCTCATTCAGCCTGAGTTGTGCTTGACCTGGGTGGCCCCTCTGAGACAGGCAGTGCTCAGAGAGTCTGTTGATAGTAGAATGGGCATTTAGACATTCACATGGCTGTTGGGCTTTAGGTAGTGACATTTCATTTTTTTAAGTTTTTAAATCAAAATCAACTGAATCAGGGATTCTTAGCTTGATTTTTTTTTTCACATTCACTTCATAGTGCAGTCAAATTGTGGAAAAAAAACTGTTCTGGTATTAGATGTTTTTAGGTTATATTGCCTTACGTTTTGTTTAGATGTTGATGACCTGTAGTGAGGGACTTCTCTTTGCCAGTTCTGCTACTGAGAGATGATGTGTATGTTCCCCTCCCAGTGTAGGAATGCTGTTGTCCAACCAGGGCGGAAAAAAAAAAAAAAATAAAATTTTGTTAAAGGAGCTGAGTAATGTTACCCTGCACATCCCCCAAGGGGGCCTGCTGCTCTTTTGAACTGGTGATTAATGGCCCCACCCCCCACCAACCACTTTCCTCCACACCAAAGAGGGGCGTGGTGTGGTGATTGGCACGCCAGCAACGTGGGCAGCATCCGTGTGGGGCGAAGAGCTCGCTGCCAAGGCTGCTTGCTAATCACCAAGCCCCAATCTTTGGTGTCTGTTCTGATGAAAAGACGAGGTGGGCAAACCCCCCCCTCCTCTCCACCCATGTGGAGGTGTGCCTCTTTCATGAGTCATTAGAATGCAGCTCACTGTTTAGTGCCCTGGGGAACTTATTTGTATTGTGTAGGGTTTATGTTTAATCTGAAATTCTCTTTTTTTTTTCTGGATTTTTTTTTTCTGAAGCTGCAGGGCAACAATTTAATGCAGCACCTGCCTCTCTTGCAAAAGGTCCCAGCTCTCATCTATCAGTACGTGTCTTTTCCATGTAAAGGTGGGGGCGGCAACAAGGGGGGAGGAGGAGGAGGAGAGGCGCAAGCACAGGGTAGAATAACATGAAGGAATGTAGCAGAAATAGTGGCAGGAGAAACGCTATATCCTACCCCAAACAGCTGATTTTACACGCAGATAAAGCTCTGATCAGCTGTGCGTGGAAGATGCAGTGTTGAGCAGGTGAACAGACACAGAATAGAGTTGAAACAACTTTGCAGCAGAGTAGCTCAATCAACACACAGCTTCTCTGAGATCTAATTACATGTTTGTGTTTGGATTCGTGCTTTTTTCACCACACCTTGTGTGTCTTATGTGTGATGGCTAGTTTAATGTCTAAGCAGCTGATCAGCTTTCTCCACTGTTTCCTAATTTTAACAGAATGTAAATCTAATGGTAATGCTGTCGTCTGAAAAGAATCTGCAACTTGTGGTGCAATAACTTCCGCTGCCATGTCAGCATCAGATGTTTTCATCATTGTTATTTTCAAAGCAGTCTTTATGAGTGGTTACATCCACCTTACCTGAAATAAGTATTTTAGCAGTCCATCTTGCTCTTTATTTTTCTGAACATGCAGTTGTTTTAGGTCGCTGTATCTCTCAAACTACAACACTAGTTTTACACGTTTTTTTTTTAAAGTTCAGTAACAACAAGCACAAACTTAACCTTAACTTGGATTAATAATTAGGGACTGCTATATTAATGCAAAGTAAGCCTGTGCATAAATACCAACCATAATAAGTTCTTTTTGTATTTTTGTCATGCTCCACCAGTTTGCCTCCAGCACACAAGTGTTTTTTTAAGGTGTAGTTCCAAGGAATGAGTGCTTGCCACGGCTTACTTGACTAACTGTTGAGTCAGAATGAGACCTCATCTGACTGTGGATGCCCCTATTACCCTTATCTCTCGTATTTTCTCTTATATATCCTATATCCTAAAGATATATCCTATATCTTTCTTACAGCTTAGACCAGATTTAACTTTTCCTTTTATACAGCAGCATTATATCATACCAGGTTCAACTGAAAATTGTGTAGGTCACACCCTCTGAGAGAAAGTGCATGAATAAATCTTCAGCAGTAATCCCATACATTTCTTTTGTAAAACACCAATTATCCATATCGATTTTTTTTTTTTTTATAAATCTGGAATTTTATTACAATACTTTTCAACATGTATGTGAGTTAAAGTAGACTGAGGTGGATTCAGGGGAGAAAAACATGTCTCCGTTAGTTGTAAAATAGTACATTTAGTTCAAAAAGTCCGTAGTTTGAAGTGAAGGACACATGACATTAAACAGCAATATTAGAGATGTATAGTTTTATTTCATATCAGAAATGGCCATTCTCAATGATCGGACAAGCTTTGGTTAGAATATACTTTTTTTTTTATTCGTAATTCTAGGAACTAAGGAGCTTGTAAACCAAATAAGGAACTAAAAGTTCCATTTTTTTTGTTTTACTATTTACATTTTCACTGTATCTGAAGAACTGGCGATTAGGCAAATTCGACCCAATAACCGATTTAAAAGTGATTTGTTTAAGATGTACTTTTTGCATGCAACAAGATAACAACACGAAATGTACTGCTGTTTGAAAGGATATTGGAAAGCAGATTGAAAACACCAGAAAGGCAAAACATATTTTTCCAAAGTATCTACATTTTATTTCACCTTAAGTATGTAAAGTATAGAAAAACAAAAATCAAATAGAGCTGAATTTAATTTTTCTCTTTTTATTTTTTTTTTTTTTTTTTTTTTTTTTTTTTACTGTAGATTCAACACATATTTATAGCTGTCCCTTAAACATCAGCATTAAACAAACTTCCCATCCCTACTCCTAATGCTGATACTTGCTGCAGCCAGTGCTTTCCTGCAGTCTTTAATGCATCGTGTGGCTAGTGTTTGCCCACTCACACATGTTCAGTACTTTAATCTCCACCTTGATAGTTCTTTGCCTATTGGAAAGAACTTATGTTGGACTTTTGAAGGCAGAAACCCATGGTCCGAAACCAAAAGTAGAACTGGTTTCCTGCGATCAAAGTGCAAAGTAATTTCCCCTTAGTTCCTAAAAAGTTTCAGATATCAGTGGTATCAGTATGGTTGTCAAAATGGATTGACAACAGTGAATGTCCATCCATCCATCCATCCATCTTCGTCCGCTTATCCGGTGTCGGGTCGCGGGGGGAGCAGCTCCAGCAGGGGACCCCAAACTTCCCTTTCCCGAGCAACATTAACCAGCTCCAACTGGGGGATCCCGAGGCGTTCCCAGGCCAGGTTGGAGATATAATCCCTCCACCTAGTCCTGGGTCTTCCCCGAGGCCTCCTCCCAGCTGGACGTGCCTGGAACACCTCCCTAGGGAGGCGCCCAGGGGGCATCCTTACCAGATGCCCGAACCACCTCAATTGGCTCCTTTCGACGCAAAGGAGCAGCGGCTCTACTCCGAGCTCCTCACGGATGACTGAGCTTCTCACCCTATCTCTAAGGGAGACGCCAGCCACCCTCCTGAGGAAACCCATTTCGCCGCTTGTACCCTGGATCTCGTTCTTTCGGTCATGACCCAGCCTTCATGACCATAGGTGAGGGTAGGAACGAAAACTGACCGGTAGATCGAGAGCTTTGCCTTCTGGCTCAGCTCTCTTTTCGTCTAACGGTGCGATAGATTGAATGCAATACCGCACCCGCTGCGCCGATTCTCCGACCAATCTCCCGCTCCATTGTCCCTCACTCGCGAACAAAACCCCAAGGTACTTGAACTCCTTCACTTGGGGTAAGGACTCATTCCTACCTGGAGAAGGCATTCCATCGGTTTCCTGCTGAGAACCATGGCCTCAGATTTAGAGGTGCTGATCCTCATCCCAACCGCTTCACACTTGGTTGCGAACCGATCCAGTGAGTGCTGAAGGTCGCAGGCCGATGATGCCATCAGGACCACATCATCTGCAAAGAGCAGCGATGAGATCCCCAGCCCACCAAACTGCAACCCCCCCCCACCCGACTACGCCTCGATATCCTGTCCATAAATATTACAAACAGGATTGGTGACAAAGCGCAGCCCTGGCGGAGGCCAACCCTCACCTGAAACGAGTCCGACTTACTACCGAGAACCCGGACACAGCTCTCACTTTGGTCATACAGAGATTGGATGGCCCTGGTAGAGACCCCTCACCCCATACTCCCGCAGCACCTCCCACAGTATCTCCCGGGGACCCGGTCATCGCCTTCTCCAAATCCACAAAACACATGTAGACCGGTTGGGCATACTCCCAGGCTCCCTCCAGGATCCTTGCGAGTGAATAGCTGGTCCGTTGTTCCACGACCAGGGCGGAATCCGCATTGTTCCTCCTCAACCCGAGGTTCGACTATCGGCCGAACCCTCCTTTCCAGCACCTTGGAGTAGACTTTACCAGGGAGGCTGAGAAGTGTGATACCCCTGTAATTGGCACACACCCTCTGGTCCCCCTTTTTTAAAAAACAGGAACCACCACCCCAGTCTGCCACTCCTTTGGCACCGTCCCAGACTTCCACGCAATGTTGAAGAGGCGTGTCAACCAGGACAGCCCCTCCACACCCAGAGCCTTGAGCATTTCTGGACGGATCTCATCAATCCCGGGGCTTTTCCACTGTGGAGTTGTTTGACTACATCAGTGACTTCCGCCTGGGAAATCGGCGACAATCCCCGTTATCCTCCAGCTCTGCCTCTAACATAGAGGGCGTATTAGTCGGATTCAGGAGTTCCTCAAAGTGCTCCTTCCACCGCCCTATTACCTCCTCAGTTGAGGTCAACAGTGTCCCATCCTTACTGTACACAGCTTTGATGGTTCCCCTTCCCCCTCCTGAGGTGGCGAACAGTTTTCCAGAAGCACTTTGGTGCCGACAGAAAGTCCTTCTCCATGTCTTCTCCAAACTTCTCCCACACCCGCTGCTTTGCCTCTTTCACGGCAGAGGCTGCAGCCCTTCGGCCCTTTGGTACCCTGCAACTGCCTCCGGAGTCCTCCGGGATAACATATCCCGGAAAGACTCCTTCTTCAGTCGGACGGCTTCCCTGACCACCGGTGTCCACCACGGTGTTCGTGGGTTACCGCCCCTTGAGGCACCTAAGACCCTAAGACCACAGCTCCTCGCCCGCAGCTTCAGCAATGGAAACTTTGAACATTGTCCACTCGGGTTCAATGCCCCCAGCCTCCACAGGGATGCACGAAAAGCTCCGCCAGAGGTGTGAGTTGAAAGTCTGTCGGACAGGGGCCTCCTCCAGACGTTCCCAATTTACCTGCACTACACGTTTGAGCTTACCAGGTCTGTCCAGAGTCTTCCCCACCCCTGACCCAACTCACCACCAGATGGTGATCGGTTGACAGCTCTGCCCCTCTCTTCACCCGAGTGTCCAAAACATACGGCCTCAGATCCGATGAAACGATTATGAAATCGATCATTGACCTTCGGCCTAGGGTGCTCTGGTACCAGGTACACTTATGAGCATCCCTATGTTCGAACATGGTGTTCGTTATAGACAATCCATGACTAGCACAGAAGTCCAACAACAAACAACCACTCTGGTTTAGATCAGGGAGGCCGTTCCTCCCAATCACGCCTCTCAGGTGTCTCCATCATTGCCCACGTGTGCGTTGAAGTCCCCCAGCAGAACAATGGAGTCCCCCACTGGAGCCCCATGCAGGACTCCAGTCAAGGTCTCAAGAAGGCCGAATACTCCGAACTCCTGTTTGGTGCATATGCACAAACAACAGTCAGAGTTTTCCCCCACAACCCGCAGGCGTGGGAGGCGACCCTCTCGTCCACCGGGGTAAACTCCAACACAGCGGCGCTCAGCCGGGGCTTGTGAGTATCCCCACACCCGCCCGGCGCCTCACACCCTGGGCAACTCCGGAGAAGAAAAGAGTCCAACCCCTATCCAGGAGTACGGTTCCAGAACCGAGACTGTGCGTAGAGGTAAGCCCCACCAGATCTAACCGGTAGCGCTCCACATCCCGCACCAGTTCCGGCTCCTTCCCCCACAGAGAGGTGACGTTCCACGTCCCCAGAGCCAGCGTCTGCCGCCCGGGTCTGGTCCGTCGAGGCCCCTGACCTTCACTGCCACCCATGTGGCATCGCACCCGACCCCAACGGTTCCTCCCACAGGTGGTGGACCCATGGGCTGGAGAGATGGGAGCCACGTAGCTTGTTCGGGCTATGCCCGGCCGGGCTCCGTGGCAAACCTGGCCACCAGGCGCTCGCCGACGAGCCCGCCGTCTGGGCCTGGCTCCAGACGGGGGCCCCGGGCTTCCTCCGGGCAGGGTCACTCCATCTCTACCTTGCTTATTCATTGGGGTTTTTGAACCATTCTTTGTCTGGCCCCTCACCTGAGACCACTTTGCCTTGGGAGACCCTACCAGGAGCACAAAGCTCCAGACAACACAGCCCTCAGGTTCACAGAGACACACAAACCTCTCCACCACGATAAGGTGATGGTTCACGGAGACAGTGAATGTATGAAAATGAAATACTGATTTATGGCATTGCCATCACGTTGGAATTATCCATTTATGTCGGAGTATATCAGTGTTTTTCTGATCCCTTAATGGGGATAGTGACTAGGTTGCATTTTCCCTCCACTTCATATTACAGCAGCAGCAACATAAGTAAAGAACTAAAAATATCTATTTGACTTTTTTTGTGTCAGGTTTAGGGTAAATTAGAATTAGATTGTTGTACAGCTCTTTGAGTTGACACTTGGCTTAATACTTTTTTGTTATCACTATTGATAATAAAAAAGTATTAGGCTAAGTGTTCAAGCTCTAATTAAACCGCTGCAGAGTCATTATTCAGTATCAGGGTTATTTTAGTGACCGTTCAGCACAGTGAACTGAAGTTGTAAAATAATAAATATAGTAAAATATGTATATATATATTATTGAACACAAGCCACATACCAAATACTAATTAATTACTAATAAAATAATAGTTGATTAATTTTCCATTTCATTTCCATTGTATTGTTTATTTTTACAGGGACAATGCACAATTAAGAGCAATTGCACCAGAGTTAGCTAATAGCTAGTTTACATCTGCTGTCCCTGGGCAGGTAAACAAATAAAATAACATACACGTACATTACATATACACCACATAAAACATCACAATACATACATATCCAGAAATATAAAATTTAAAACCAAAATATAAAACAGATAATTTGCAACACAGACGTTAGTGGGTGCAGATCTGTTCTGATAGTAGCCAGTACTTAAGTTTATTTTTAAAATTTGAGAACCTATCGAGGTTTCGAATGTCTGTAAGTAGGGAATTCCACAACCCCACTACTCTGACTGAAAAATCTCCCCTGGCAGATGCTCTAGTCCTACCGGCACTTCCGTTGTAGGTCACGCATCCCCGAAGAGGAGGGGGAGCAAGATTATGAATAATTTTGTACATCAGGCACACATCGGTATAAAATACAAAATTGTTAAAAGTTAAAAAATGTAACCTTTTCAAAATAGTACAATAATGGTACTCCCTTGGTTTTTTATCTAACACTTTCATGATTTGTTTATGAAGGGAGTACACAGGCTTAAGTGTAGTTACATCTGCTTGTGACCAAGTTGTTATACAATACGACAAGTGAGGGAGAATCAGAGTATGTACTAAGAGAAGTGCAGCTGATTGAGAGAGCTGGTGCCTGATGTTTTTAAAATTATTGAAATTGAATTTAACATTATTTATAACTCTTTTTACTTGCTTTTTAAAAGACAGGTGTTGGTCTATTATTATTCCTAAATATTTAACATGTGTCACAAATTTAATTGCTTCACCATTAAATATGATATCTGGATTCACAGAGTTTTGTTTTCGTACAGTGAAATACGTGCATAAGGTTTTACTTACATTAAGAGACAAACAAGACTCATTCAACCAATCTGAGACTTTCACCATTGCAGATGACAGTTTGCTTGCAGCTAGTTCTTTAGTTCTTGCATGAGTAAAAAGCACAGTATCATCTGCATACATTATAACATTAACATCTGGACATGCTTGAGGCAGATCATTAATATAAATACTAAATAAAATCGGTCCTAAAATTGACCCTTGAGGAACCCCCGTAGGAAAGCTAGCAAATGAAGAGCATTTATCAACCACTCTTGTGTATTGACTTCTATTACTGAGGTATGATTTCATCCACTTCAAGGCAGAATCTGATAAATTAAAATTCTGAAGCTTTGACATTAAACAGTTAATATTCACTGTGTAATTAATTGCTCAGTTCTTAGTGTTTTCTTTTCCTTTCAAAATGTTTCCGGTAGTTTTTTAAATCAAATAGTCCAGATGGTAAATTAATTTTATCTAAAGCAGCTTAAGTTTATTTCTTTTAAACAGGAGCATTTCAGGATTTGGTGGCAGTTGATTGTTGGGGTTTTAGGAATTGCCACCCAAGTGATGCTTTCTCTCTCTCTCTATCTCTCTCTCTCTCTATCTCTCTCTCCATTGACTTCCTGTGTATGTCAGTGTGGATGGGAGCTTACGCTGTTTTCAGGGCAGGTGTCTATGCCTTCCCAGCTATTGCAGCCTGACACTTGATACTAAACTAATCTAGCTGACTTAAGGAACAGGCTCTTTAAAGGGACAAACTTTAGTAAAGCCTCTTTTGTCTGAGCCTCAGGATCTGCAGATCTTTAGCTGCTGCCTGGTCCGACTCTCTTCTTAGTTTCTCGCCGCTAGAGCATCTGAGGTGATGCTGCTAAAAGAGATGTGACTGCACTGTCTGAGTATAGCGTTTGGAATAGGCAGGCAATGTAATACCTGTGAACCGGTTTTAGGGTCTTTCAATTATTATCCACAGTCCAAAGCCTAAGGATTATTTTTATCATTTTAGGATTAGTTTCATTATTGGTTTGTTGTTGTCTTCTCTGTTTAATTATGGAAGAAAGGCATGACATTTAAAAAGATTAGGCTATGTGTTGATTTACCCACTGCAGTTTATTGCCACATGAGTCTCAGCTGCATTATATAGCTATTATACTAAGTCTGTCCTGCCCTGTTACAGCTACTGTTCTATATTTTACTACAGCCTCACCCTTACGCTGAGTACTCTATCTGCTTTTCAGATGGCAATGTTGTTTTAATATAATTAGTTTGTTTAGTTAAACTAATTGTCACACTCAAAAGGTCTTCATTGAAGCCTGGGTACCTTGGGAGGCCATTGAATTGGGCCCCTTTTAAAGTGTTGATTTGCCTTTGTGACAGGCTGACCTGTAGGCTCAGAGCCCCAGGGCCCGGCCAAGGTGTGGCTGGTGATTGGAGACACTGACTTCAGGTCATAGTTGTGCTTAAGTTTTCAGACAGCTCTTAAATTATTCTGACCAGAGGGCAAGAGTTTTAGCCCTGTGGCTCTGTAATAGAAGTGATATTGCCCCACTGACCAGTCTCCTCCTTTGTCATCTACCAGTGCAGCTAGCACTATCCACTCATGTTTACATCTGTAGTATTACTCTACTCCATATTGCTCTTACAGTAGATGATTGCACATTCGGATCTAGTTTCACTTACAAGTTATAAATATACAAACCTACAGATGGAATTTTTGCTTGTTTAGCAAATAGCTCTGGCGTGTAGGAGATTTAATAGCAACTATTTAAATTTCAAAATCATGTCTGCTGAAAGGAACAATAGGCTGTTTTTTGTAATTTGTTGTAAATTAGGGTTTTTTCAATGTTAAATGCAAGGGTTTTAGCTCCCCAGGTAAAATATGGAAAATAAATGTGTGAGGCCAAATAGTTCTTAAATTCATGTGGTAATTGTATTGGTACTGTCAAATAGCTGTTCAGGGCTAGCACCGTTGCAGTATCTACACACAATGCATGTTTCCAAAACAGATCTACATCAGTCATCTCTGATATATACAAGCAATCTACAGGAGTCACATTGTTTTTCTGCATTAGGATAGCTTAGGGGCTGCAGAGGGGAGCAATTCTTATGCTAACTAGTTACTGGAGGTGTACTCTCCCAGCCCCAGACTCCACTTCTCACTCTGGGGCTAGCTGGCCTAATGGATTTTTCTCTGAATGTTTCAACTCAAATTGTGTTAATCCTTCTTATTGTCATCCACATTGATAGAATTTTTGTCCATTTTATTTTTTTTTTAATATCATGCATCTGTGTAGATATACTCAAGGATGCATTGTCGTGGCTTACTTTAAATGAAGTTTTACGGGTAGAAATGATGTAAGGGCAGTGCATGAAGATAAAAATATTCCAAAGTGATTTAAAGTTGTATGTTTTTGATGTTACTTTATCTGGATTACCATGTTTGCTTTGTAAGAGAAAGTAAGGACAATGCAAATAAAGTAAAAATGCAAGCATATGATGACAGCAATTAGATTTTTTCTTGAGGTTGATTTTAAGCATTGCTACCAGGATGAAATAGTCATTTGCTGCTCAACTAATACATTGGAGGAGCCCTGCACAGCTTCAAAGGACGAGTAAGGAGACTGTGCTTCTCCTGAAGATGGGTGTGGACTCAGGTATTGGACAGGTAGCTCCTTAGAGCCCTCCCCTCTCTTCCTGGTATATATGACCTTCCCATAGATTCCTGTAGAAGCTCCTGCTTGTCCACTTTGCATCTGTAGTCCACATCACTCTTTTAGAGTAAGGGAAAGAGATTTGTGGAATCCTGGAGCCAGTGGAGCAAACAGCAGCAGCTCTGCTCAATCTCAGCGCCAACATGTTGTACCTGGAGACGGGGTCCACCACATCTTACAGCGAGGTAAGACCAGCAGAGGAACTGGTAATAGGGCAGCATCAATCGCACCCATTCCTTTAGTTGGTTCTCCAGAGCTCCATGGGACTAGTGAAATATCACACAAGAGTTCAAGGCCTTGTTTTTTAGGACTTAAATTTTATGTCAGTGTTCTAAATTATCCAAAATCTTCATTGCATGTGTATTATTTGTCACAGGATATTTTTTGGAGGGTAACTCTGGCATTCTTTAGGCTGATTAAGTAAAAGAAATATAAATAGCCTGTTTTAATCAAGTCACAGTTACTATAGAAAGACTTAACGTAGGAAAGATGGCTTTGCATTTGACGTGTGTTTGCGTGCACATGTGTGTGCGTGTGGTAGACAGAGAGCAGGGGAATGTAAACAGCTGGAGAATCGCTTTGAATACTGTATGTCCTTGGGAAATGGCTGCTACTGTATCTGGCTGGGCATTGACTTAGTCCGTTGATGTGATTTATTTGTGTCTGATTGTTGTTGTCGAAAGATTTAAAATGTCAAATGAGAAAATCTGACTTCCAAAAGGCTTTGGAGGGTTTTGATTTTCTGCTGGAGACTTTTTTTGTTCCTTTTCATGGAAAAGCTAAGGAAAATATAAAGTATGAAAAATAGAGTAAACAATTATCATAGTGTAGGTAATCTTTATAAAATTATCCGGATATTATTTTGTGCTTTATTTGATGACAAATTTTGAGATGGATACTTATGGGACCAGGAGTTTACACTTGCTTTTTTTGGGAACCAAGTGTCTTTTTCCAAGATGTCTGACGTTAATAAATGTTCTTCTGTTCTTTCACAGACAAAACAAACCATAAATGGCAAATGCATCAACCTGCATTCAATTTCTTAGTATGAAAAAAAATAAAATACAGAGGTTTGATTCCCATTTTTCACTTTGAAAGTGCAAGCGTCATGATTGATTCATCTGTGTTTGCAGAGCTCGACAGTAAATACTTAATGGATGTTTTAAATTGAATGAAATATGAAAATAAGTTTGTACTGATGTTACTTTCAGCTTTTTATTTTATCAGGCAACCTTGCAATATTGTGATTTTGGAAATGGTAAGGTTTTCAATTCATCAATTTAATTTAACCACCATGTTACAATAGCAAGGAGAAAGATAGGCCTCGTCATTCTTAACAGTATTTTAGAATGCAAGAACCAGGTTGTTTGTCAGTGAAATACACGCTTTCAGTATCTCTTCTTTGATAAGGCTCCCATCTTTCTTTGTCATTGCTTTAGTGAACTATTGTGTCGGGCTTCTTGTGTTTTTACCATCTAAATCCTGCACCCAAACAGCAGAGCAAGAGAGCGCTGATAGATTCTCAGATTGCAGGTTGCAGATAGCAGCTGTGTCAGGTCACTGTCTTTTAAGTTGTTGAGCAGGGGGTCTTTAAGTGGTGTCCAGCTCAATCCCTCCAGTGTGTGAGGTATCAGGTTCCTCTGTCCTCAGTCTCCAGGGAGCCGCTGCAGCCATTAAAATGTGGCTGGCAAGGCGCTGCTGTTGAGTCCACCATCGTAATTGCTTTAATGGTGTGTTGATGTAGATACAATCACCTACTCTGCCCACCCCAGCAGGTATAAGGTGTAGATAGACCCCCACCCAGCCACACCTCAACCCCCAACCCTGTTGAGCCTTTAATGCCTCCCTCCTCTGTGGTCACTCATCCCAGTCCCCTCGATGCTCTTATATGCTGGCCCAAGGTACAGGGAGTGGGTCAGCAGAGAGCCTGGAATGGGAGCTATTCCCCCCTCAGGCCAAGTCTGCTCTGGTTTCTGTCATCTATTGGTCGCCCAAGCTCTGGCTTTATCAGTGCTCAGACTTTGTGTGTGACCACCCAACAGTAGTAGCAGCAACAGGACAATTTTATTAATTTATACAACAGTGTGCCGTTCATGGTTTCAATCAGGACACTTATGGGCAGAGGGACACTGGTGGGGATAATAATCAAACAAACATATTAATCAGACACCAGTCATAACCACTGAACTGACACAGACCTTGCAGTCTATGTTTTAACAGCCCTCCACAAGCTGCAGAGATCATGGTTTACCTTAAGTCAACTATATTTTAAGAATATTTCTTGAGCCTACTATTCAGACATGTCCATAGTAAGACATGGTAGTTGCATTGATTAATTTGGCCATTGGTCTACCAATAACAACAACCAGGAATACCTTGAATGCTTCAGTATGCCTTACTAAGTAAGTTGGCATTAGCAGTAACTTTTAAATGAGTGCTGCCATGTGTTTTTGAAATGTCTCTGATATGTGTCCTGGATCATTCAGATTCCTACGTTCTATAATAAACAAGCCATCACTCCTTTTCCCGTTGGCCTGAAATGCTTACCCCAGCATTTTTCTCAGACAAAGAAATGAGCTTGAAGGCCCCAAACAGACTGCACAATCTTTCAAAAACCTTATTAAAGGCTGTTGAGGATGTCAAGGCTGCTGATTTACAATGTTCCTGCTTAACAGCCTGACATCCCAAAGGCCTAAACACTGCGTCAGCTATAAACAAGGAATTTTTAAGAGCAGCTAAAGTGGTTATTAAATGGTTGCTGTATTATAGTGGAATCAGATCTGATGAAAGGAAATGTATAGAAGGCCTGAAACTCCCTCACACAACCGTTTTAAAGGCTGATATCCCACTTCCAGTCAATTAAACATTAAAACATGATGAGTTAGGTGAGACTCGACTGCTGGGCCTCACTGTCCGGTCAATTATGGCTTTATCTTTTTTTCTCATCTTTGATCCCTATATTCATTTAAACCACGAGAAGCATTGTCCAGGGCCCTGCATTTAATGTTAAGTATTCTATGTCAGGCATTCTGCTTTATGTCCCCGCTTTTATCTATGTTTGGTCTCCAGCATCAGTCTTTTCTTTAGAATAATAATTTGAGATTGATAATTGGTGCCTGTCACATTCCCCTTTGCAGATGCCTGCATCAGGTAACGGGGGAGGCTGTGTCATCTCTGAACGGCTGAGCGCCTCGGTGCAATTGCAGTAAATTGTGTCACATTTCAAAAGAATCACTCTGTTATCATGATCATGATCACTGACTCCTCTCATACGGGAAAATATTGCCCAAACTGGAAATTGTGTTACCTTGTTCGTTCCCAAAACAGGGATTTTCCTGCTGTTAATTAACATAGGCAAAAATATTTCTTCTGCACATTGCCACTCTTCAGCCCAATGAGTTTAAACCTTAACCTATATGTGTGTGTAATTAGCCCATTGTAAGGTGTGTGTTTGGGGAAGACTGCCAAAGGCTGGAGGGTCTCTCTGTGTGTGTGTGTGTGTGTGTGTGTGTGTGTGTGTGTGTGTGTGTGTGTGTGTGTGTGTGTGTGTGTGTGTGTGTGTGTGTGTGTGTGTGTGTGTGTGTGTGTGTGTGTGTGTGTGTGTGTGTGTGTGTGTGTGTGTGTGTGTGTGTGTGTGTGTGTGTGTGTGTGTGTATTCCATTTACAAAACACTTGTCTCCTAACACCTGCATGACCAGCATAATTGTTCTCCAGACAAGCTCTTCTAAGCCCTGGTGTCATTGTTTCCGGGGGGTTAAGCAGCCCTGCACCACACACACAGTGACCCTCATTCAAAAAGCTAGCTAGCTAGCCTGTGGCGCTGTTGCACAAGTATGCTGAGGTTGACTCGACTGACCTCTTTCAGGTGTGTCTGTCTGTTCCTGAGTGTGAGTGGATCTGTATCTAATAAAGCAGCAACATTGCTTCATACTTCACTGTCCTGATTAATAGTTAAATAACCTACCTAGTCTGTGTTTTGTTGGTCATCTGGCACACCACTAACACCTGGCAGTGTGATGGGTGTTAGCCGGACAGCTGTGGTCAGCCGTGCTTGAAATAAACAAGAGGCCCTGGAGAGATTAATGGCTGTCTAAAGAGCGAGAGCCATGGCACCTCGTCCAGGAATGTGCCGTTTATAAATGGAAAGGAATGGGGTGAATGGCAAGCAGAGCAAGTAGGAAGGGGCTGGCTACGACCCAGGTGTATTCTCCATCCTGTTTAAAGGCAGATATTTTAATGCCATTCCTCCCGTCTGAATAGCTGTGGATGTGGAAAATGGCATGAGAAGGCGAGGTAGTGCAGTTTGTAGCACAACATTGATCTAAAAGCAAGCATCAGCAGGTAATTTGAGTGTTTAAATTATAAAATCAGATTTAGTAGTTTTATAATATAGACGTATCCGAGGGCAGTGATCTCTGGAGTGTTAACATGTTGCTTCAGGAAGGAGCTAGACCATAGACACAACACAAGGAAAGATGGTTTATGTTACTCTGATATACCATGGAACTTTCCTCCTTTTCTTTTTTTTGGAAACAAGATCTCCACTTCCCGTAACATGCTTTCTTCAAGTGTTGCGAGCCTTCACCACCTTCCGTCGTCACTTGACATGCAATTTTCTGTAAATACATTTTCAGGGCCCCCAGGGTCCATATTTTTTTAAATAAGTTAAAACCTTGAACATGCATTTTAAGGTCAATCATTATTTTACCTGAATCTATGTGGTATTATGTAGTAATTTACCAACTGTATCTTGGTGTCATTTGAAACTACGACACCACATACCAAAAGCTAATTCTAGCAAGATTTTGTCACGTTCTCAAATGTTTATGTAGATCAGTCTAACAGATGACAGACCAACCCTTGTAAGCATATAATGAGAATTAAAAAGTAAGTCCAGTGAGACCGGCCGTTCTGGGAACGGCCAGGATTGCGGGTGGATTACGTGTGTATAGCATCGGCTTATACATTGTCCTACACTAGCGTCATAAAATCTTGTGTTATCTGTTTTTATATATTGTTTTTAACTGCTCTTTAATGTTTTATGTAAAGCACTTTGAATTGCCCTGTTGCTGAAATGTGCTATACAAATAAATTACATTAAAGTTTCACAAAACAATTTGCCTATTTACATGTTCAAGATTCATTGTTAACCTGTTTCCTTTCTGTCAGATTAAAGCACCTCAGAATTCTCCCATAATGACTGAAGACGTTCCTCTGTTGTTGCTCCCCTATCCCCCATCCCCTCCATTTTGTCTCCAGTCACAGTATACAAACCTGGGGCTGCTGAACAGCATGGATCAGAACATTCAGAACGGCGGCTCAACCTCCACCAGCCCCTACAACAATGACCATGCACAGAACACTGTGACAGCCCCATCACCCTACGCCCAGCCCAGCTCCACCTTTGATGCCCTTTCTCCCTCACCTGCCATCCCATCCAACACAGATTATGCCGGGACCCACACCTTTGATGTGTCTTTCCAGCAGTCTAGCACTGCAAAGTCTGCCACCTGGACGGTAAGATGCTTACTCATCAGATTAGTTTGTGCAGTTTGCTTTAGGGCTGCCCCCCCTTTGTAGATTTTTCGACTATTTGGACATCTTGGTCTTAGTCGACTATGATTTCTTTAGTCTTTTTCTATGTGATTTCATGCTGAATGACTTATTTCCAAGAAATTTATGAACATTGGTGGTCTCTGGTAAACACAAGATGTAACGTGGTGCTTTTGCCTGATTCTTTGTGTAGAAACTCAGTTTCACAGATCTGTTGATTAAATACACTAATCGATTAGTTGATAAAATCATGAGTGTTAGTCGACTAAGAGTTTCTTTAGTCGAGGACAGCCCTATTCTGCTTAAAGTTAGTGTGATTCTAGCTCACTGTCGAGCAGTATTTATCTCCCTTCCTAGCTAGCCTTTGTAACACTAGCATCTTTAATTCAGCTTCTGAATTAATAGAGGGTATTTTTCACTGATCTTATTGAAAAGCTGAAACATGTTGCAGGGGTTTTCTGCACATGCTAACTGTACTGGATAGTAACTTCTTAAAGGACTAGATTTACATTTTGGGCAATCACTTCTTCGCTTTCTTGTTAAGATTGAGATGATAAGATCAATGACCATTTAATATAAAACTACAGCCAGTAGCCAGTTAGCTAAGGGAAGCGTACAACTGGAAACAGGAGGAAACAGCCTGGCCTGGCGCTTTTCAAAGGTAAAAAAACAAAAACAGATCTTATTAATTAACATCTATATCTTGTTTTTTCATTCCATACAAAACCAACAGTGTAAATATGACTATTTCTTGGCCAGGAGGAAGGCAGCCAGCGGAGACTTGTTTTTATACTTTGGTTTTTGTTGCCTTATATTGAATGTACAGACATAAGAGCAGTATTGGTCTTCTCATCTAACTTTCAGCAAGATAGCAAATAAGTGTAAAAGGTTGAATTATTCCTTTAACCAATATCAAAAAAGGAAACCGTTTTTACAACATATCCCATGAGTCAAACGTAGTAGTGTGGATGTAGCCTTTAGCGACACACTGTCACACTCCTATAGGACAATTTCACACAGTTCCAGGTAAGTTTCCAATCACAATATGCTGTGACCTAACCTCTGCTGTTGTACTGAGCAGTTCTGTGTTCTTTATTCTATAACTATACTTTACCAAGTAAAAAACCAAAAGGTTCTTTTGGCATATGTCAATTTTTTTTTTAAACATAGTTTCATATTGTTTTTATGTGTCATATAAGCAGTCATATGCTTGTCATAATACATATGGACCCACAGAGACACTTTTATGCTCTAGCTGTCATCAGAACAGGTCATCAGATGAGGCAGTGATTTGTCAGGTTGAAGAGATACTAACCCTGAACTCCTTATCTGACAATCTGTGCTCTAGGCAGATTTAGGTTGCACAACTACATCTGGCAAGGAAGAATGACATTTGAGAATGTATAGCTTCAAATCATGACTAAACCGCAGGCATTTCTTGCTAAGTCCCAGACATTACAATGCATTTGATGAAAAAGAAAAGCTGATCTCACTACATTGGCTGTCACTAAAAGAGACCATTCACATTAACCAAAGTCTTGTGTAGGCAATATATCAATATTATATCTAGATATTTTCTTAAATTTTGAATATTGTAAAAGAGTTTTTTTGTGATTGTTGCGGGCAAAAATCCTTGATTATGCAGCACGTTTTCTTAAAAAATGCGATGGAATATGCGGGATATTTATGCGTTAAAATTGCGGGAACTTGCAAAAACTGCGGTTTGATGAAAAAGAGGAAAAAAAAGTGATTTCCCCCAACACCCTTTTTCGATGATGTTCACGTCGCGGAATTACGTCACTTCATAACGTTCCCATGGCAACAGGGGAAAATGGCTGCTCTTGTGTGAAGTAAATGCAACATTTTTCAACTTTCTGCTAAGATATATGTGACTTTTTTGCAACGAAAATACGGGGATTATGAAATCATGCAAGCCCTGCATATTTTGCGCGGAAATCTGCAATTTATGCGGCGAAAGTATTTGAAAAAATGTGCCCCACATAAATATGCGGACTTTGGCTGATTATGCATTGAATTATGCAATCGCATAATCCCGTTTTTCTGGAGGGACTGATTATTTGCTTTTTCCCACTTTGTATATCCACATACATGATTATTTATCAAAAATCTCAAAGTATAAATATTTTCTGAAAGCACCAATAGTCAATCCAACAATATCGCCGCAATATTGACATCGATGTATTTAGTCCGAAATATTGTGATATTTGATTTTGTCCAAATCGCCCAGCTCTAGTCTTGTGTAATCCTAGATAAAAAGGTAATGTGGATGGATGTTAAAAACTACTCATGATCATGTTACAAGGTTTCCCCCATAAAGGTTATTTAGCCAGGTGGCGACGAGGGCCCGGTTGGGGCCAGATACAGACTGATGGCAGCATTAATGTAGAGCCCAATAGATTCTGTGATAACAGAATCACAGATTGAATCGCAAAATTGAGAATTTTAAAAAGCAATAAGACAGATTCCATAGGGCCGTACATTAAGTCAGTGCTAAAAGCTAATTGGAGATTTGAAAAAAAAATTCAAACCGAGCAGCCCCAGCTAACTGCAGTTAAAAAAAAAAAGTCTTAAAAATACATTAAAAAATAATTCCAAGTGGCTTAGGCCTGGTGGGGGTGGCAACTTAGGCCAGGTGGGCCACCAAGCTTGCAATGCACTGTAGCCTGAAGATCTTTGCCTGAACCCGATGGGACCCGACAGTCGGGTGAAACCTTGAATGTTCGTGTCATGTTTTAACTTCAGTTTACTCTCACCTTGGGCTTAGTTCACTGGTACTTTGTTGATGACAGAGGTGAGCAGTTGGTCCAGGTGTGGTGATGCCGTGTGCAGCTAGATGTCACCATGCAATGCTCCGTAAACCTACAGAACCAGCTCCTCCTGCTCTGTCATTATGCATGACAGGGCTGAGGGACAGCTGTTGCATCAGAGCCCCACC
This sequence comes from Perca flavescens, assembly GCF_004354835.1. Classification (NCBI taxonomy): domain Eukaryota; kingdom Metazoa; phylum Chordata; class Actinopteri; order Perciformes; family Percidae; genus Perca; species Perca flavescens. The sequence goes on from NC_041339.1 coordinate 960,109, forward strand.
TGCTCTGTTGTTTATGTGTCTGCTGTGCACTGCTGTGTGCAGACACTGTAACAGACCCACAAGTTCGGTGTATTAATGCACCCTGGCGGACAATCGTAGGTGACAGGGATGTCAACATCAGACAAAGTTTTTTCATCGTACGTTTGAATGATGTGTTTTTGGAGGTACCCTGATTGATGATATTCACGTGATGTCACAGTTACGTCACGTTCAGGGTTTTCCCTACCTTTTATAAGGCTTAGGCGCAGCACCATTTTGGGCATCACCTAAGCTGAATGAATGTAAAATCAACTAACTAAATGACGTCATTAAATGACTCAGATCTACTGATGGTAGTTGGTCCACAGTGGACCTCTATAGTAAGCTTTGTCTTTAATTATCTGCTCTAGCTTTTCCAACGTTTTAGACATGCAAGCATCCCTGTCAGATTTGTCCAACGGGACTGTTGAAAAACCTGCTGAGTTGACTGCAGTGAATTCATTGCACTGTGTCTTCCAGTAAACGGGCTGAACTGAAGGGAGTGCTGGGCGATCTCACCTTATTCCTGGGCCACGCCAAGTGTGGGATTGTGACATTTACCCAATTCCCACACTGCCTCACTCATCCCTCTCATTTTCACAGCCCAAAAACAAAAGTGTTTGTCTGATGTGCAACTGTGAGGAGGTTGGGAGTGTGGTTTGTGAGAGGCACGCCCCATAGCCTGAGCCACACTGGTTTAGGACACATCCCCATTATAGATGCATGTAGTGCAACAGTCTGTGTCCCACAGTCACAACACATGATGCAAGACTGGATTGATTAGTCTGACTTAACATGGCAAAGTAGTGGATTGTTTACTTATTATTACTGTACTGAGTAAGTGTATCTTTCCCTGATGCTTTGAATATATCTTTGAAGATGAAAAACAACAATGAGAGCTAAAAATATAGCAAATAAAAAAAGAAGAGGAAATCTGTGATGAATAAAGTGGCACTTTCCTGACCTGCGTCCATCATTTTTATCAAATGTTATTTATTGAGCCAAAAAAGATTATACATATAGTATATTGTTGTGCCAGTGCTCTTTTCTATTCATATGAAAGAATTATTGAATGATAGAATATAACATGAATGTACATTCACAGATATAAAGCAGATGATATAAAAGAAATATGATTGTATTTTGAGATTGGAACAGTATCAAAAATGCACAAATTTAAAAGAGAAAAAACATTTTAAAAATATATATATATTTTCTTAAATTTAATAGTAATTGATTCATGAACATTTATGACGCTATTAACTAACCCATCAAGAGAGTTAATTGTCCGCTGTTTTAATGGATGAGCTACATAAAGAGTCTCTTGGTGTTTCTTTACTGGTTTCTATTTTTCCGTTGTACCCCTAAAAACAATAAAACAACATATTAGAGTTGTTTTCTCATTTAGTGCCATTTAGTGTCATTTAGACACCTTACGTTACTTAATTTTGTCACAATTTTGCCTCACTGAACATTATTTTGTTGTGCTGCTGCTTATTTCCTATAATGGCTCACAGAGAGGTCATTTCCCCTGTGGTCTACAGTAGCTGTTGACCTAATTCTAAAGAATTGTGATTATAGTGTTGGTTCCCATCACAATGAGGCTCCCTCCCCTGATCTGAGGAGCTTTTTTCCAAAGCTCCCGTAATCTCAACCCAATAGCTCTACTGCTGGACTGATGGACGGATGGCAGAGAGCCACTGAAGATGTCACCGCCACAGCTTTGCTCGGTGCATAGATCTGCTAATGCCCCCTTTTGAAGGCCTGCGGGATCTTCCACACGACTTAGTGGACTGTGTACTGTGCTTTTTGATGACTGTTCTTATGGAGACACACCTAATCCCTAACCCACACCTTAACCTCTTCCTGTCTAGGATGACTGTGTGACACACACATACACAGTAAGGTGCAGCACGTCAACATTTCCCAGAACTGCTCCCACACCGTTTTCTAGTTGGCACTCCTGCAGTCTCCATGGTGCTCTCTCTTCAATCATTTAGTTAGGGAAAAAAAACTTGGCCAGGTCAAATGAATACATGGGATAGAGATGTTTTATCTTCTTTGCTTTACTAAATTAATGGAGTGTTGCTAATGAGGCAGCCATTGTTGGCTGCAGATGCAACTATTGTGAGGCTGAAGATTGGTTGTGTTTGCCATGTGTATTAACTGCCACCACATATAGTAGTCAAAGGAGAGGAATGTCACGGTTTGGGCTATCATTGGGACGCTGTAGAGCTCGAGGGATTACAGTAATGGATTGAGGGCCTGTAGGTAATACTTGTGTAAATACTGTGTGCCTCTCACCTGAACCCTGTGCTTTTGGAGTGGGCTCTGTCTTTTTGAGAGAGTTAAGCTTGATGGTTGCATCTCACATTGCGCCGGAGGAGAAGGAGGAGGAGAGAGCCCTTGAATGCTCAAAGAGAAGAGTGTTCTAGCGAAAGGCAGCAAGACACAGCTTGCCCCTGGAACATCTGCGGGCCCGTCCCACGCCTCACGAGATGGGGCTGAGACTTGTTTTTGTCAAGAAGCTTGTCACGACTCGCCCATCACAGGGAGACAAGCCCTAAAAGCTACAGATGGGAAAAGGTAGAGGGGAATTTTTTAAACAAGCAGAGTTGAAAAGGTTTTTTATTATATGGGCTATGCGATTTCTTCATAAATCGTTGTGGAAAAGCCCATTCTCTTACAGTTTAGATTACAAGATTCTTTTTTACTCCGTGCAAACAACCCTGTACAGATACTGGCAGCATTGGTTTACCTCAACAGAAAACAGGATCATGCTGTAGTTGTATAAATACAAAAAAGGTAGTATTTCCTGGATCAAACCACAACTGAGTTTGTGGGAGCTCTCAACACAAAAAAACATTGTATGATGACTGAACTTTAGAATAACACAAACACGCTGGCAGCTTTATTACTTCCTTGAAGGATAAGTAGATCAAACTGGTTTTTTTTGAGTAGTGCAATGTTTGAAAAGAATGAAAGGAAAAACAAGATCTTTTTCTTCATATCTCTCTACTGGCTTTTATTTTCGGTTTCAAGCACAATGAACTTAGTTGTAGTTATAGTAATTTAGACCGCTGGTTAGAAAAGGGTTCGATTGGCTAATCCCAAGTGACAGATGCATATTTGACTCTTTCAGCACTGACCACACAAACGTGATACCACATGTCAGTGTACAGGTTTGCCTTAGGACAGGTGTCATCACTCAGATTGTGTGATCAAGATTGGTGCTGATGGCTACAACATAATCTTTTTTTTTTTGTAGACTGAGATATAGAGAAAGGTAGTTATCCTGTATAAACTTTACATTTGACCCCGTATACATTTTCTTCGAAAAAGCAGGTGTTTTACTTCTGTTTCAGAGAAAAGAGGAGAGTAGAAAACACCCCTTTGCATTATTGAGGAATTAAACAGGTTTGGGAGAAGCTTTGGGCATGACATGACATGTCAGGTATGAAGAAGACAAGACCTGAGGCGCCAAACAGCGCTTGTTTAAGGCCTGATGTTTGTCAGGACTTGACTTCTGCATGCGCCCGCAGCGCCTGTCAGGGAGAAAAGAACGCTACAGTTGTGGGCCTGCCTCAACCTGTGCTCCACGGGAAGTGTGTGTTTGTGTGTTCAAGAGTTGCATGTGTTAGAAAGTAATTGCACACATGCAGCACTGTACACGCATCAGAACAAATTGTATGTTGCACGCAGTTAGATTATTATAAGAACATAGTTCCATTATTACACCAGCTCATTTTCTTTGTCCTGCAGAGCTGCACAACAGCGGAGTTGAGTAGGTTGTATTTGTGAATGCAGCCACTCTTGGTCGTTGTTGTTTTTCGCCTCACTGCCACATCACGTGCCAGCTGAAAGCAATGTCTTGTGTGGTTCTTGCAAATATGTAGAAAACGTTTTCTTTCAAATGATTGTGATTAAGCAGCTCTGCATTGTGCGCCTGTGTGTTCCTTTGGCTGTGCAATTCACAATGTGACCAATGAAAGGCTCATAATTACATGTTAACACCTGAGCACCACGCCCTGTGTGAGCCACTGAATCCCATCAGTCAACTGGCTGTCCTTCACCCCCGAACACTGTTAGCTTTAGCAATCAGCAGCAGCTCCCCACTCTCACTGCTGAGCAAACACAGCACCGGCAGCGCATAGCTGTGTGCTCAAAGTTTGTACCTTCAGGGCTGGGATTGGCTCTCTTGTTTGTGTGGATGTGGGTGTGTGTGTGGGTGTACGTTTGAGAAAGTAGGATATGATCTAAACAAACTTCGCTTTTCTGCCTCTAACATCTCTGATTAGATCTTATTGCTTTGAGTTGTGTTGTTTTCGCCTTCAGGTACACAAATCCAGCACCCTGTAATTATTCCAAATGCTACGTAGTGACCCTTTACCCAGCACATCTCTCGTTCTCTTTGCCTCATGATCTCCTACTCACTCTTTCTCTTTTGCTCTTTCCCCTGTTCTCCACCTCATTTAGCTGATTGACAGAGGTGTACGGGGAGTATCAGGTTAGGAGCGAGGGGGCAATTGCAACCATTCATCTTAGGCTTTTCTCTCTCTCTCTCTTTTTTTTTTTTTTTTTTTTTTTTTGGAAAGCTGCTTTGATTTTAAGGAAGAATCACTTCACGCATTGTGTTGATGTACATGTCCCAGAGCTTTCATTGTGCTCATCGTCAGTACATCATTTTAGCTAGATGTATTTAGGCACAAATGGCAAACACTTGCTACTGATTTTTATATTTCCTTACTGTCTGCTTTAATATTACCTTAACTTTCCAGCAGTGAATATTCAAAGTGTAATGTAGTGTTGTGTCCTGTGCATGTACAGTTTATAATGAGGTCACTTGAGGAAAGGAGCGTAGTGGAGAATTTGGGTTATTATTAACTTGCCTTTTATTAGTGGATCCGGTCTTTGGGTGAAATGCACAGCAGTAATGTGTTCGGCTTGCGAGCAAGAATCTGGGAAAGAGAGATGAGAAGGCACTGTTTTGGGTTTGTCTTGATGAAAGGAAAGGTTGTGCCTGGGGAGCAGAGTAGAAAATGTCCCTGCCAAGCTTGTGTAATATTTAAAGTCAGCACAGACAGGTACTGGGATGAGCGCCTTTTCTTTGGAACCAAACTTAATGGAGGTGGAATTTTATGTTGCATTGTTTTTCGAACACAGCCCCAAGCGGCTTTCACAATGTTCACTCAGAAATTAACCTGACAGGGAAAAAAAAAAATCCCCACCACCCCCACCCGATGTCTCCTGCACACAGAGGATTTAAGGCTCTGCTTACACAGCACTGATTTGAATGGTTTGTTTACACAGTTGGGTTCTGCCTATTAGTAACAATTCAGTCTTTCTGATGGCTTACTGGTTATCAATCCTAACAGTGCCAGGGATCAACGTGCATCCATTCTTCATGACTCCTGGCTTACAAACCTTGAATGTGAGCCAGTTTGTGTAAGAGACCATCACATTTTGGCACCAGTCATACATGGCTCTTTTGTAACTCCTGTAATACTACTTCATTCCTGTACTCAAAAGTCATTTTCAACCGCACAAGGAAAACTGCACTCACACTTCAGAAGCCCTGTTCTGTGTGATGAGTAGCCATCAGATGCTTTAGCAGAATACTCCTCCCTTGAAGATGAAAGCCAGGCCTAGTTTAATTGCTGCTGGAGGGTCCATTTTATGGCTCTCCGCGGAAGTCCCAGAGGCTCTCCGTGAGACATCCTTGAGGTTGCCCAATACACACTCGTAGCACCAAAACTCTTGTGCGAGTTTATTTAGGTAGGTCGTAATCAGTCTTGTCTTTAACCCTTTTTGCTTCAGGGAAACCAGAAGTGCACAGTCCAGGCAACAGGTGTTGATCTGTGCTTTTTAAAATTTAGGCAGAATTTTTTGGAAGCTTCTATACTGCTCATGAACTTTTCTGAGCAACTTTGGTATTTTTAATTTCTATAATTTATTTTGCAATGCTTATGTAATCTTTTTCTCCTTTGTCTTGTGATTTCTCTTTTCCAGTACTCGACAGACCTGAAGAAGTTATACTGCCAAATTGCCAAGACATGTCCCATTCAGATTAAAGTCCTGACCAACCCACCCCAGGGCGCTGTTATCAGAGCCATGCCTGTTTACAAGAAAGCCGAACATGTAACTGAGGTGGTGAAACGCTGCCCGAACCATGAGCTTAGCCGCGAGTTCAACGACGGTCAGTTCTGTTTGATTTATTTATTTTTTTAAACAAATCTTCGCTCATGTTTCACTTCAGTAAATAGTGTTTGCTGTCAACATTTAATGACACAACTTGTGTGTTCTGCTTCCAGGTCAGATAGCTCCTCCGAGCCACCTGATCCGTGTGGAGGGAAACAACCACGCCCAGTATGTGGAGGACTCCATCACTGGAAGACAGAGCGTATTAGTTCCTTACGAACCTCCCCAGGTGAGCTATCTATCATCGCCGAGCGAGGCTAGCTGAATGCCCCGTCAGCGACGCCTCACCACCTCCGCCTGACTCTGACAGAGCAGTGACAGACTTCTCATGTCCAGCCTCTCAGTCCCCTGAAACCCCTCAGTAGGAACGCTACTTCATCTCTATGCAGGCCTCAGAAGGAAATAGTCCTGTTGGTCTGCATGTGGGTGTAACAGGTCACCTGGAAAGTTATGATATGTAATTAAAAGCCACGTTGCAGTGTCACATGTGGTTACAAATATGGTTTCATCATTTTAGCCACTAACTATGACAGCTATCAGGAAGGATCGGGGCGGTGAATCTGTTTTTAAACTATCCAGTAACTGGGATGTTTAAATAATGTTGAAGTCATTAATTTAGTTATTAAGGTAGGCTAAATATTGTGACGTTGTAATTGACTTTAAAAAAACATAGAAGTATATATAACATAGAAGTATGTATATAGAAGTATGTGTATATATATATATATATATATATATATATATATATATATATATATATATATACATACTTCTATGTTTTTTTGTGAATTGCATCAGCAAAATCTGGCTGGGGAAAATAAAGGAATTGCGTTGTCTTTGGTTATAATCATGTCTTTTGATATTTTAAATATATATGTTTTTAAAGACTAGAAAAGTAGAAAGAGATACTAAAATTGTAACTTTAATGACTCTAACACTGCATTTACATAGACTTAAATATGCATATTTAGGCGTCTTTCTGCTGTAACCTGAGATAAAAACTAGTAGAGCTTTCACGTGTGCCTTTGCATCACTTACAAAACTAAAATACACCAGATTTGTTTCAAAAATATTATGTAGATGGAGATGGGGATGGGGAGAATTCTTATTCGTGGCCGCCTGCTTTTAAACGCAGGTTTTACAGGAGGCAGGTCATGGCTGTACATGTAAATGCAGTCTTCAAAATCCTGTCTAAAAACCAGTTCTTTGTTTTTGTTTTTCCCATTTTTCATTTCACCCAGTGATGTCACTCACCATCAGTGTCGTTCTCCTTTCTCAGGTGGGGACAGAATTCACCACAATTTTGTACAACTTCATGTGCAACTCGAGCTGCGTGGGCGGAATGAACAGACGCCCAATTCTCATCATTGTCACTCTGGAAACCAGAGAGTAAGAGACACAATTATCCTCGTCCGCTGTGATTGCCTGTCATGCCTCCAGTTAAGCGGTGGATTGTGTCTTATGTGCTGTGTGTCCCCCCCGTCTTCTCCCAGTGGTCAGGTATTAGGCCGCCGGTGCTTCGAGGCCAGGATCTGCGCCTGCCCGGGCCGAGACCGGAAGGCAGACGAGGACAGCATCCGCAAGCAGCATGTAACGGACGGCACAAAGAGCAATGACGGTACGAAGCGCCGTAAGTAGGGCCGGGGCTGGTGGTGGTCTGTCGTGCTTTGGTCTGATCCGACATGCTGCCAGTGTCGATGACCCCTAACCGCCGCACTCGCTAACACTCCACACGTGACTGCTGCCAAACTCTCCACATTCTAACTCTTTCCTCTCTCGCTTGTTCCCCCTCCTGCTCTGACTTAGGCTCACTATTTAAGCACTTGGCCAAAGATACTTAACACTTTACCCTCCTCTTTGCAGCCTTCCGCCAGGTTTCCCATGGCATACAGATGTCCACCATCAAGAAGAGAAGATCTACAGATGAGGAGGTTTTTTGTTTGCCTGTAAGTGTTACTTTCACTGTTTCGGGGAATTGCTTTGAAACATTGTTCTGAGTGTGTCCAAGCTGCTTACTGACCACCGCCTTTCTTTCTTTTTTTTTCTTACAGATCAAAGGCCGTGAAATTTATGAGATTTTGGTAAAAATCAAAGAGTCTCTGGAACTCATGCAGTTTCTGCCACAGCACACTATAGAGTCGTACAGGCAGCAGCAGCAGAATCTCCTTCAGAAACAGTGAGTACTGGTTCAGATTCATAATAAAGTCTTGCTCATTTGGTCTTAGGCACATACCCATATTACTTGCAAGGTTTACCCTCAAATTCCTGTTTTACTTGTCCTGTTTTCTCTTTATCTACTGTCACTGAACTGCTCGTTTGCTTGCACAGAAGATTTGTTTTGGATAAAATTGTTTTTGTTTTAAATAGACTGCAGTGATTTAACTGACTAAACCTGACTGACTCGTTGCTGGAAAAGTGGATTGCACTGATAAAGGCTATGCATGAGATTTCTGGATTCTATTTATTGCTGCCATTGAAGCATCGCAGATAATAATTGCTCTAAAATGGGTGTTGTTCAGTGTTTCTCAGCTAAGAATGGACCTAGAGTTTTTTGCTCAATGCTGGCAAGTTCGAGGGTGAGCCTTGCATCAAGTAGAGCTGCTTTTGTTTTCTCTTCTGCGCTCTCATGGGATGTGAGCCAAAGCTGACGAATCGTGACAAATGTACCTGGCTATGCTTTGTTAAGGAGAAGCTTCCAAAGATTGGCGGTAACGCCTTTGGGTGCTCTGCCAGGGTTTGCACAACAGCACCCTACAAAATCCGTGCCTTGGCCTCATCTGTTCACTCTGAGCATAATTAAAACTGTCTCAGACGCACATGTTCGCACACACTTTTCCTCGTCCACGCCCATTTCACTATAAGCTATGGAAAAGAAGAGATGGGTGTAAATGATAGTTTGACAGCCCGATGGTGATAATTATTGCTTACGTTATAGTTTCCCATTAAGAGACTGGCAGACAGCCTCACAGTGAGATAATGCTTGCATCTGCCGGTTTTTACTTTACTTTTGTTTGTTGCTGCCTACCTGTTGCTGTCATGTTGGTAAAGCCTATTAACAATCATTTAACAAACCGACATTTAACTAAATCCTGCATTTCAGGTTTTACTGGGTTTGTTGATACGTTTAGATTCTAAATTCAAGATTTTTTAAAGCCTGAATATTAGAAAAGATTTGGTATATTTGCGCTTTTTTGTGTGGTTATCATGCATGTTTTTCTTAGTTTTCTTTGTATATTGTTACAATCCTCATGGCCAACATAGCTTGGTACTCATTTCTGTCATTTCCAACTCCTGCAATGTTTCCCTCACACCCTTTGAAATAAAAGGTTCTGTCAACAGCAATTGTGCCAGGTCTTTTTATTCCTCCACTGTGTTAACGCCAAATATTGCTGCACATAACAGTACTGACATGCTGTGATCTGTGTTTGTAGAGTGCCATCTTCTGGACAGACTCATTAGTGCAGGACATTGATGTGTTAAGTTACAGCTCTCTGTCACACAAACTTTGTGTAGTTCTGTGTGTGTATCTTTTTTTTTTTTTTTTTTTCAATACCGGTCAGGGTTTCCCCCAGAACAGTTGTTGGCATAGGGCGCTACATTAAGTCAGTACTAAAAGCTTACTGTAGATTTGAAAATATAGCTATATCTAAAGTTCCGACCGAGCTGCCCAACTATAACTGTAGTTTAAAAAACGTCTTAAAATACATTTTAAGTGGCTTAGGCCTAGTGGGGGGCAACTTAGGCCCGATGGGCCACCTCCAGGCAGGGGGAATACACTGGGGAAAACCCTGCCATTTGTTGAGCTACTTTTCTGAACCTCTGGGGTCACTCCTCTCTCCTCCTCTGTCAGTGAGCACTTATTTCTGCTCTCTCTCTCTTTTTCTGGTTCCTCCCTGCAGTCTGATTAAAGCCCGTCTTGGTAGCCAGCTCATGGAACCGGCAGGAGAGCAGAGGTGGCGCTGCAGCTCCTCCTGAAACTCTGACCCACATTCCTCCTCCCTCCTCCTCCGAGTCACACGGACCGCCTCTCTGTCTCCTTTTCATCAACTTTTTTTCTGATCTCCTCCCTTTCTGCCTTCTGGGATTCTGCACTGAGGATGTGACACTGAAACTTTCTGTTTTTTAAGATCTGCTGCAAGATCATGGAATATCTCTTTGTTATTTTATTCAGCCATTATGGGTTGGACATTGTCAGTATGACATGTAGGTTGTAGCCCTACATGCTGGCCTTGCAAAGCCTTTGTTTATCCACTCTGGCCTACTGGCTCTCTACCAATCTGAAATCCATAGATTATAATTTGTAGACTGATTTGCATGCATTCTTTTTGTCCATTGAAAAGTACATTTTGTAAGGTTGCCTATTATGATGACACCCTCACTTTGTTCAGGTCGTCCCTGTTTAGTTTTATGGCAGTGTCATGTATCTGTTGCATAGAGTCTGTTTGTGAAACGTTCGTCCCATTCAACCTTTTATGAAGGCTGAAGTTGGACAGGAACCAAGCTTAAACGTCTGTTTCTTTATCTTACTTGAGCTTATTTAAGTCAATGTGTTTTTGACCTTGCATCGTCATGAGAGCTGGACTCACAAAATCTATCTCATTGGGTTTTGGGTGGGGGGAAGAGACTTTATTCTTGAGAGAACTTTTAGCCAATGCTGGTCATGTTTTATAAAGTCACTGCAGGACAGTTTGCACATTTGTTTGATGTGCACTCTGTGATGTACAGAACAGATGTGAACATTTGCATCTGTGACCATTCTGTTTGAAACAGATTGTTTTGTTATTTTATGTGGCTATTGCACTTTTGCCTGTCAGAACATAATAAATAGCTTTTTTTGTTGTTGCTTGAACTCTGTCCTTTTCTTTTACTGCTCTATGTCATGATTGAAATATGTGGTCAGTATGAGGAGGAAACCTTCTCTAGGGGCCCAGAAAGTTAGTAATTTACAAAAATGTTATTATCATAGTGCGTTCCATTCACCTCGGAAGCCAGAGTTGGGGATTACGTCACACCCGAGTTGACTGCGTTCCGATTACCAAGTGCTCTAGCCAGGTTAGCCATTGTTAGCAATATTAGGTGATAACCGCGCATTTCACTGTATTTTGTGCTGCAAACAGCGTAACATGTCCACAGATAGAAGTTGGACAGGACATTGTGTACAACTGATTTAGTGAGACATAAATAGGACAGTAGTGCTAATAAACGGTGTATTAATACAGTGGAGCAGCCATGTTGGATTTTGAGTTCGGGGTGCTGCTATGTTTCATGGCGAAACAAGAAAATTCAATGCCATGCCACGCCCACACAATTGGACATAACTGCAATAGCTTGCCAGGTTCTTTAGATTGTACTGACCAATTTTGAAGTCAATTGGGTTAAATCTGTAGGAGGAGTTTGTTAAATTACAACACCTGTGAATGGTCCAAAATGTCCCAAAAATGTTCAATTCAAAATGGCGGACTTCCGGTTGAGTTTAGGGTATGGCTGCAAGAGGCTTTTTTGTAGATCTGGACATGATGCATACCAAATTTGATACATCTAGGTGAAACGCACTGCAGGGGCTACTTCTTTGACACTTAATAGTGGGCGCTATTGAGCCATTTGCAAGGTTTTCTGACTTCCCAAATCGGAAATCCAACTGCAGTTGGGGGCATGTTTCCAACTAAGAAATCAAAAATTCCAACTTTCTAATAACAAATGGAATGCACTATCAGTTCCAGTTATGTTTAATTAGAATAAATGTAAAGAGCAAACTGCGCAGGCCTTTGTCATCCCGTGTGAGTGCTGCTGAGCGATGATTGTAACAGCATGTCGCCTTCTCTCTCCCACCCCAGGACTTCGATGCAGTCTCAGCCCCCCTACGGCTCCTGCTCCCCAACTCACGGAAAAGTCAACAAGCTGCCCTCCGTCAGCCAGCTCATCAACCCCCAGCAGCGTAACACACTCACCCCATCCAGCATGGCTGGAGGCCTGACTGACAGTAAGTGTGCCCCTTTGTTTCTCTTCCTGTCTATCTCAGGCTATGCCCCCCACCACCCCCCACTAGTTGCCCCTTCCCCCCTGGGCTTATTGTAAACTTATAAAGACTGCATGTCCGGGCAGGCAGGAGGGGACCTGAACACCTCTCAGCCCCCCCCCCCCCCCCGCCTGACAGAAAGCTTCCTCCTCAAAAAGAATGTGATCCCTGTGAGACTCTCCCGCAGGACCTGTTATGATGCATTATGTGTCATGTTGAGAGTAACCTCTGCATGTCTCCCCCCCTCCATTCCCCCCATGTGTTTCATTTGACGTTACGTAATCTCTCTAAATCCCAGAGCAGTAAAAGAAAGCTCACAGTAGCTCCTTTTTGTCTCTGCAGTGACTCCCATGATGGGTACTCACATCCCCATGAACGACATGAGTTCACTGAGCCCCACACACGCACTGCAGCCACAGCTACCCATGGTGCCTTCCTCCCACTGTACTCCCCCTCCTCCATACCCAATGGACAGCAGCATCTCCAGGTACCTCGTCATACCACAGTGGATACATCTACAGTTCACTTAGAAATGCATCATCATAACAACTTGGATTATATAGCACAAACAACATACATAGTGAGCCACAGTTTCACCAAGACCTAATGTAGTGCAGTAAAATATGAGTAAGATTACACTAAAGTGCAATTTACTCTAACTAAAAGAACGATTGCAGTAAAAGCACAGAAGAAAATTAAAAAATAATGTGTTTTTAGGAGAGACTTAAAAGGCTAGCCTTTCCAGAGTCAAAGAGCCCCATCTCCTTTTGCCTCGAGCTGGGATATTAGTGTGAATTTTACCTTCAAATGTTGGAGAGAGAGTGAGAGAGAGAGAGTACTGTACGCACATCCAAGAAATCTCTCTTCTGCGGTCTTGTCTGCTGGACCAAACAGGAGCATTATTTGAATGGCACACTAATGGCTTGAAAATATCCTGTAAATTTAGAAACATTTGAAGGTATTTTATGCTTTCACAGTGTTTTTGTATTTGCTGTTGCTGTGCAATGTTTCCATCAATCAGAACTTCATCAGGCACAGAACAGCACATCACATTATAGGCTACTGCACATACAGTACCAGTCAAAGGTTTGGACACACTTTCCCATTCACTTGAATGAGAAAGTGTGTCCAAACTTTTGACTGGTAATGATAGCAACCATGCAGGCCTGGAATTGTACTTTGATTATTTGACTCTATAATATACTTTGAATACATGTATTAATTTAGAATGAGGTTCTGCCAGCACCCATTTTAAGCTAAGAAAAAAAGTAATTTCATTGGTCTATTTTTGGGTAGTCTTTCCAACATAACTTGAGTCTGAAACTTTGATAAAACCAGTAATGAAGCAGGTCTTGCAAAGTAGAATTTGTTGATAAGTGCCACTACCCAGAGAACCTTTAAACAGTGAGCAACAGTTAGATTGTTCCACCTGTTAAAGCTCCTCTCGTCCCTTCCTCCCACAGCTTCCTTATACGGTTGGGCTGCGCAGGCTGCTTGGACTACTTCACAGCACAGGGCCTAACCAACATCTACCAGATTGAGAACTATAACATGGAGGTGAGCCCTTGCCTATCCAACACGAGTCATTTGATGGGTTAGAGAGAAGAGTGGCTCCACCTGCGAATACTAACGCTCCCCTGTGTAATGACCATTAGGACCTGTCCAGGATGAAGATCCCCGTTGAGTTCCAGCACATCATCTGGAAGGGCATCATGGAGCACCGACAGGCCATGGATTTTTCCCCACCTCCCCACATTGTGCGCACCACCAGCGGGGCCTCCACCGTCAGCATGGGCTCCTCCGAGGCCCGAGGCGAGCGCGTCATCGACGCCGTGCGTTTCACCCTGCGCCAGACCATCTCCTTCCCACCGCGCGACGAGTGGTCCGACTTCTCCTTCGACCTGGATTCTCGCCGCAACAAACAGCAGCGCATCAAGGAGGAGGGAGAGTAAGACGGCCTCCGTCTCGCTCTCAATGTTCCCATTTCTCATTTCACGCCCACTGTTGGAACATTTCTTTTGAAAACATGGTATAAGTGCAAATACTGCTGAGAACAAAATTCATATTCAAATGGGAGTGCACTTATTTTCTGTATTGTTCTGGTTCTCGTTATCACCGAGGAGAAATACACGGTGTTGAGCAAAGGTACATTTTATTATTTTCTAATTTCTTGAGAGCACTTAAGAAATGCTGAGGATTTCAAGTATGCTTTGAGTTTTTAAATGTTCGTGATTCATTCCCATGTTAAAGCATGACTGGAAACAAAACTGGCATTAGGGCTTATTAGGGCTTCTACTTCTGCTACGGGCCATAGCAAAAGTGTATTTTAATATGTAATAGACTTTTACGTTTTCACCATTATGGTTGTGCAAATTAGTCAAGTACACTGGTTTTCATTTGTGGCAGAAGTCAGCATTGATTGTATACATTTCAAACATTTCCTGTCATAAGTATTATGTCAATTCATGGGCAATTTGTTTTTCTGCTCCTTCTATATTTTGCTTTTTTATGTCTATTGTGAGACCAATGCATCACCTTTTTGTGTCAGGTTGTGAAGTATGTGTTTAAGTGACAGATGGTCATTCATTTGATGTAGCCATATAGAGGCCTAATAGTAAAATACTATGACTGATGTTTTTTAATTCATGAACCATGTTTTGGTAAAAGGTTTATTTCATTTGATAACTGGCCAAAACCTGATATAAATGTATATAAATTTGTATAGTTCTTTTTTGAAAGTCTCCCTAAAGAAAATGCATGGTTTTCATCATGGAACAAAGTATACAGATGTGAATATTGCCTGGTAGCCTTACCAGTAAGAACAATGTTTGTATTAATTCAAAGAAGTGCATACAGTATGTGCGTACTACACTAGCCCAATGTTTAACTTTGTCTCAAGTAGCCAGCATTATCAGAAAGCAGAGACTATCTGCATTTTCATATTTTTGTACAATGTCTTGTAAATAAGTTGCAATATAACAAGGGTATTTTGATATAAATCTGAAATAAATATCCATACTTGCTGTAATACTCTCGTGTTAAATTATTTTATGGATGGCTTCATTGAATGATTTCTCATCACATTTCATGTCGGGATGAAGTCATAGTATAGTATGTCAAAAAAGTCATAAAAAGTCATTGTGTAGTAAATCGACAAAAGTCATAGTATATTATGTCAAAAACGTAATAAAAAGTCATAGTATAATGTCAATAAGTCATAGTATAGTATGTCAAAGAAAGTCATAGTATAATATGTCAAAGAAAGTCAATAAAAGTCATAGTATATAGTATGTTGAAAAAAGTGATAAAAAGTCACAGTATAGAATGTCAAAAGTCAGTAGTATGTAAAATAAAAGTCATAAAAAGTCATAGTATAGTATGTCGAAAAAAAGTCATTAAAAAATTCACAGTATAGTATGTTGAAAAAAAGTCATAATATAGTATATTGAAAAAAGTGATAAGAAGGCATAGTATAGTATGTTGACAAAAGTCATAAGAAGCCATAGTTTAATATGTAAAAAATGTCATAAAAAGTCATAGTATAGCATGTCGAAAAAAGTCATAAAAAAGTCATAGTATAGTATGTCGAAAAAAGGCACAAGAAGCCATAGTGTAATATGTAAAAAGTGATAAAAAGTCATAGTATAGCATGTTGAAAAAAGTGATAAAAAAGTCATAGTACAGTATGTCAAAAAGGTAATAGTATAGTATGTTGAAAAAAGTGATAAAAAAGTCATAATATAGTATGTCGAAAAAAGTCACAAGAAGCCAGTGTAATATGTAAAAAAATATCATAAAAAGTCATACTATAGTATGTTGAAAAAACGTGATAAAAAAGTCATAGGCTAGTATGTTGAAAAATGTATGAAAAGTCACAGTATAGTATGTCGAAAAAAGTGATAAAAAGTCATAGTACAGTATGTCGAGAAAAGTCATGAAAGAAATAGTATAGTATGTTGAAAAAGTAATAAAAGTCGAAAAAAAAACATTTATGAAAGGTCTTAGTATAGTATGTCAAAAAAGTAATAAAAGTAATAGTATGTATGTCGAAAAATGCGATAAAAAAGTCATAGTATAGTATGTTGAAAAAAGTGATAAAAATGTCATAGTATAGTAAGTCGAAAAAAGTCATAATATAGTATTTCGAAAAAAGTCCTGAAAGTAATAGTATAGTAGGTTGAAAAAAGTGATAAAAAAATCATTGAGTAGTATGATGTAAAATTTATGAAAAGTCGAAAAAAGTCATGAAAAAGTCATAGTAATATGTTGAAAACTTTATGAAAAGTAATAGTATAGTATGTCGAAAAAAGTCATAAAAAAGGCTTAGTATAGCGTGTCGAAAAAAATCATAGTATTGTATGTCGACATTTTTTTATGAAAAGTCAAAGTATAGTATGTTGAAAAAGTAACAACAGTAATACTATAGTATGTTAAAAAAAGTGATAAAAAAGTCATAGTATATTATGTTGAAAAAAGTAATAGTATAGTATGTATGTACAGTATGTCGAAAAAAGTCATGAAAAGTCATAGTATAGTATGTTGAAATAAGTCATGAAAGTAATAGTATAGTATGTCGAAAAAAGTGATTAAAAAGTCATACTATAGTGTCGAAAAAAGTGATAAAAACGTCATAGTATAGCATGTCGACAACATTTATGAAAGGTCATAGTATAGTATGTCGTAAAAGTAATAAAAGTAATAGTATGTATGTCTAAAAACGCGATAAAAAAGTCATTGTATAGTATGTTGAAAAACACGGTAAAAAAGTCATAGTATAGTATGTTGAAAAAATTTATGAAAAGTCATAGTACAGTATGTCGAAAAAGTGATAAAAAAGTCATAGTATAGTATGTCGAAAAAGTGATAAAAAAGTCATAGTATAGTATGTCAAAAAAAGTAAAAAAAAGTCATAGTATAGTATGTTGAAAAAAGTGATAAAAAGTCATAGTATAGTATGGTGAGAAAAGTCATAGTATAGTATGTTGAAAAAAGTGATAAAAAAGTCATAGTATAGTATGGTGAGAAAAGTCATAGTATAGTATGTTGAAAAAAGTGATAAAAATGTCATAGTATAGTATGTTGAAAACATTTATGAAAAGTCATAGTATAGTATGTTAAAAAAAAGTGATGAAAATGTCATAGTACAGTATGTCGAAAAAAGTCAAAGTATAGTATGTTGAAAAAAATTATAAAAAAGTCATAGTATAGCATGTTGAAAAAAGTGATAAAAAAGTCATAGTATAGTATGTCGAAAAAAGTCATGAAAGAAGTCATAGTATAGCATGTCAAAACATTTATGAAAAGTCATTGTAAAGTATGTTGAAAAAAGTGATAAAAAAGTCATAAAATAGTATGTTGAAAAAAGTGATAAAAAAGTCATAGTATAGTATGTCAAAAAAAGTCATAGTATAGTATTTCGAAAGAAGTCATGAAAGCAATAATATAGTATGTCTAAAACATTTATGAAAAGTCATAGTATAGTATGTCGAAAAAAGTGATAAAAAAGTCATAGTATATTATGTTGAAAACATTTATGAAAAGTAATAGAATAGTATGTCTAAAACATTTATGAAAAGTAATAGTATGTCTAAAAATGTCATAGTATAGTATGTCGAAAACATTTATGAAAACTCATAGTATAGTATGTTGAAAAAGTCATGAAAGAAGTCATAGTATAGTATGTCAAAAGATTTATGAAAAGTCATAGTATAGTATGTTGAAAAAAGTAAAAAAAAGTCATAGTACAGTATGTCGAAAAAGGTCATAAAAAGTCATAGTATAGTATATCTAAAAAAAGTGATAAAAAAGTCATAGTATAGTATGTGGAAAAAAGTCATAAAAAGTCATAGTATAGTATGTCGAAAAAAGTCATAAAAAGTCATGGTACAGTATGTCGAGAAAAGTCATGAAAGTAATAGTATAGTATGTTGAAAAAGTAATAAAAGTCAAAAAAAAAGTGATTAAAAAGGTCATAGTATAGCATGTCGAAAAAAGTGCTAAAAAAGTGATAGTATATTATGTTGAAAACATTTATGAAAAGTAATAGAATAGTATGTCTAAAACATTTATGAAAAGTAATAGTATGTCTAAAAATGTCATAGTATAGTATGTCGAAAAAAGTAAAAAAAAGTCATAGTATAGTATGTCGAAAAAAGTAAAAAAAGTAATAGTATAGTATGTTGAAAAAAGTCATGAAAAAGTCATAGTATAGTATGTCGAAAAAATTTATGAAAAGTCATAGTATAGTATGTTGAAAAAGTTAAAAAAAAGTCATAGTATAGTATGTCGAAAAAAAAAAGTCATAGTATAGTATATTGAAAAAAGTGATAAAAAAGTCATAGTATAGTATGTGGAAAAAAGTCATAAAAAGTCATAGTATAGTATGTCGAAAAAAGTCATAAAAAGGTCATAGTATAGCATGTCGAAAAAAAAAAGTAAAAAATAGTATAGTATAAAATGTTGAAAAATAAAAAAGTCATAGTATAGTATGTTGAAAAAATTTAAAAAAAAGTCATAGTATAGTATGTTGAAAAAATTTAAAAAAAGTCATAGTATAGTATGTCAAAAAAAGTTAAAAAAAGTCATAGTATAGTATGTTGAAAAAGTGATAAAAAAAAGTATGTCATAGTATAGTATGTTGAAAAAATAGTATAGAAAAAAAAGTCATAGTATAGTATGTTGAAAAAGTCAAAAAGTATGTTGAAAAAGTGATAAAAAAAGTCATAGTATAAATGTTGAAAAATAAAAAAGTCATAGTATAGTATGTTGAAAAAATTAAAAAAAGTAATAGTATAGTATGTTTAAAAAAGTCATAATATAGTATGTTGAAAAATTCATAAAAAAATGTCATAGTATAGTATGTTGAAAACATTTATGAAAAGTCATAGTATAGTATGTTAAAAAAAAGTGATGAAAATGTCATAGTATAGCATGTTGAAAAAAGTGATAAAAAAGTCATAGTATAGTATGTCGAAAAAAGTCATGAAAGAAGTCATAGTATAGTATGTCAAAACATTTATGAAAAGTCATAGTATATT
Organism: Perca flavescens; assembly: GCF_004354835.1. NCBI lineage: Eukaryota > Metazoa > Chordata > Actinopteri > Perciformes > Percidae > Perca > Perca flavescens. The sequence goes on from NC_041339.1 coordinate 979,378, forward strand.
ATGTTGAAAAAAGTGATGAAAAAGTCATAAAATAGTATGTTGAAAAAAGTGATAAAAAAGTCATAGTATAGTATTTTGAAAGAAGTCATGAAAGTAATAGTATAGTATGTCGAAAACATTTATGAAAAGTCATAGTATAGTATGTTGAAAAAGTCATGAAAGAAGTCATAGTATAGTATGTTGAAAAAAGTCATAAAAAAGTCATAGTATAGAATGTCAAAGAAATTTATGAAAGGTCATAGTATAGTATGTTGTAAAAAAAAGTAAAAAAAGTAATAGTATAGTATGTCGAAAAAAGTCCTGAAAAAAAAAGTCATAGTATAGTATGTTGAAAAAACTCATGAAAGTAATAGTATAGTATGTTGAAAAAAGTAAAAAAAAGTCATAGTATAGTATGTTGAAAAAAAGTGATAAAAAAGTCATAGTATAGTATGTCAAAAAAAGTAAAAAAAGTCATAGTATAGTATGTCGAAAAAAGTAAAAAAAAGTCATAGTATAGTATGTTGAAAAAAGTGATAAAAAGGTCATAGTATAGCATGTCAAAAACAATTATGAAAAGTAATAGAATAGTATGTCTAAAAATATCAAAGTATATTATGTCAAAAAAATTTATGAAAAGTCATAGTATAGTATGTTGAAAAAAGTAAAAAAAAGTCATAGCATAGTATGTCGAAAAAAGTGACAAAAATGTAATAGTATAGTATGTTGAAAAAAGTCATGAAAGAAGTCATAGTATAGTATGTCGAAAAAAGTAAAAAAAGTCATAGTACAGTATGTCGAGAAAAGTCATGAAAGTAATAGTACAGTATGTTGAAAAAGTAATAAAAGTCGAAAAAAAGTGATAAAAATGTCATAGTATAGCATGTCGAAAACATTTATGAAAGGTCATAGTATAGTATGTCGAAAAAGTAATGAAAGTAATAGTATGTATGTCAAAAAACGCAATAAAAAAGTCATAGTATAGTATGTTGAAAAAACTCATGAAAGTAATAGTATAGTATGTCGAAAGAAGTAAAAAAAAGTCATAGTATAGTATGTTGAAAAAACTCATGAAAGTAATAGTACAGTATGTTGAAAAAAGTAAAAAAAGTCATAGTATAGTATGTTGAAAAAAGTCATGAAAGAAGTCATAGTATAGTATGTCAAAACATTTATGAAAAGTCATAGTATAGTATGTTGAAAAAAGTGATAAAAAAGTCATAGTATAGTATGTTGAAAAAAGTGATAAAAAAGTCATAGTATAGTATGTTGAAAAAAGTCATGAAAGAAGTCATAGTATAGTATGTCAAAACATTTATGAAAAGTCATAGTATAGTATGTTGAAAAAAGTGATAAAAAAGTCATAGTATAGTATGTTGAAAAAAGTGATAAAAAAGTCATAGTATAGTATGTCGAAAACATTTATGAAAAGTAATAGAATAGTATGTCTAAAACATTTATGAAAAGCAATAGAATAGTATGTCTAAAAATGTCATAGTATAGTATGTCGAAAAAATTTATGAAAAGTCATAGTATAGTGTGGTGGCAAATTTTATTTTAACCATTTGTTTAATGATATTAACCATTGGTTTAATGATTGTTTTATAACGCCACAAGATTTAGCTTCTTCATGTGTAGATTCAAAAGGCTCCAAGTGAAATAGTTGGCAACATTGAACTATAGCCCAGTAGAGTTATTTAGTTTTACTAGTTTGAACCTTCTCACATTGTTGACTTTTTAGCAGACGAAGTGGAGAAGGCCACAAGCCGTGTCTCCTTCTGTCTCCTGAGATAAACTGATGTTTAGGCTAATGAAAAGAACCGGAGCAGAGGGGAAGGTGAGACAATGGTGGGACTGTTAATGATGTCCTCTTTTCAACTATGGCCGTGCTAAAAGATACATTTAGAGGGGTGGCTTAACGGAGTTTCTTCACTATATGATGTTTGGATGTTTAGACTTTAGGTTAGAAAGACATTTTCAGTTGTGCTGCGTGTACCTTTGAAACTGTGTTTTCTCCATTTGCAAATGTAAATAAATACTAAAAGACCATACTTTGGTTTAATTCTCAAACAGTCGTTATTCGTTTTGATTTTATCATGAATATCACTAACCCTGCTGCTTCAAGGAAAACTTCCACCACAATAGTATGTTGAAAAAAGTAAAAAAAGTCATAGCATAGTATGTCGAAAAAAGTGATACAAATGTAATAGTATAGTATGTTGAAAAGTCATGAAAGAAGTCATAGTACAGCATGTCGAAAAGTGATAAAAAAGTCATAGTACAGTATGTCAAAAAATTTATGAAATGTCATAGTATAGTATGTCAAAAAACGTCATAGTATAGTATGTTGAAAAAAGTAAAAAAAAGTCATAGTATAGTATGTTGAAAAAATTTATGAAAAGTCATAGTACAGTATGTTGAAAAAAGTGATAAAAAATTCATAGTATAGTATGTCAAAAAAGTAAAAAAAAAAAGTCATAGTATAGTATGTCGAAAAAAGTCATAGTATAGTATGTTGAAAAAAGAGATAAAAAGTCATAGTATAGTATGTTGAAAAAAGTCATGAAAAAAGTCATAGTATAATGTTGAAAAATGTGATAAAAAAAGTCATGGTATAGTATAATCTCAGCTGGTAGTTTGTTCCAAACATCTTGGAGAACTAACCACAGATCTTCTGAGGATGGAGGCTCCCTCTAATCCTTCTGTCTCTTCATGTTCTCCCAGACAGACTAGATGATGCTGAGATCAGGGCTCTGTGGGGGGGCCATGCCATCACTTCCAGGACTTCTTCTTCTCTACACTGAAGATAGTTCTTAATGACCTTGGCTGGATGTTTGGGGTTGTTGTCCTGCTGCAGAATAAATTTGGGGCCAATCATACGCCTCCATGACGGTACTGATGATGGATAAGTATCTGCCTGTATTTCTCAGCATCGAGGACCTCATTAATCCTGACCAGATCTCCAACTCCATTTGTAGAAATGCAGCCCCAAGTGCATACAGTATGTGCGTACTACACTAGCCCAATGTTTAACTTTGTCTCAAGTAGCCAGCATTATCAGAAAGCAGAGACTATTTGCATTTTCATATTTTTGTACAATGGGTTGTAAATATGTTACAGTATACCAAGGGTATTTTGATATAAATCTGAAATAAATATCCATACTTGCTGTAATACTCTCATTTTAAATTATTTGAAGTGTGGCTTCATTGAAGGATTTCTTTTTGCAGTTACAAAAAGTATTGACACTGAAGTGTGAAATTACTCATAGAAGATTACATTTTGATTCTAAGGGTCACATTTCGGAACTCAAAATACCAAATTCCAATATTACATTCCATATTTACATTAAGTCATCTAAATGTTTACTTTGTGCTGATTTAAAGAAGCTGGCAAAACAACTTTTAAAGCACTTTTGGGGGGAAAGCAATGTTGCTATACACCCAACAGTACGTAACTGACTGACAGCGACAGTGAAATGTAGACATTTTTATTTGTGTCTTCCTTTAAGCGGACACTAGAGGGAGTAAAGAACCCACAGCCATGAAGTTTGCTGTGGTAAAGTGTCACGGCTTTTCTCTGTCAGCAACAAAAGCTGTAAGGTTGATACACAATGACATGAATCACATTTAGCCAAAGTGTTGCGTCTTCATTTCTACCTTTATTTCTCCTGAGTGCCAAATGTCAGACTTGGAACTCATCAATTCATCTTGTAACTGTGTATGTAGCTATTTACATAGAACATAGACATGAACGTATGTGCGCGCGCACACACACACACACACACACACACACACACACACACACACACACACACACACACACACACACACACACACACACACACACACACACACACACACACACACACACACACACACACACACACCTCATCCGACACACAGTTGTGGGCTGAACAGACAGCAAACATTCCACTCATGGTATTTACATTCACAGAAAAATAGTCATCTTTGTACATTCTGTTACATTTTATACACTGTGAGAAACAATGTGATCATCTGTGTGGGAATCCTGGCGCGCGGCACAAAGTTACTCGACCTCGGCCAAGTGAGCGACCTCCACCTCCATGGTCTGAATCACTTCGGGAGCTTCCTCGAGCTTGGGGTCTGTGAGGGCCTGCTGTGCCAGGACGTAGTTCACGACCTGCATGATGCCCTGATCTGAGAGCGTTGCCAAGGAGCCGTCGCCCGCAGCCTGAGCGGCCTGCACCGCCTCCACAGCCTCCACCGTCTCCTCGGTGATCAGAACCGTCTCGATCTCCTCGGATGGCGGCTGCTGGGCCGGCCGGAGCTCAGGAGGCAGCTCTGACGCCAGGATGCTGACGGCGTGCTCAACCTGGGTGCCCTGGTTGTGGAACTGGAGGGTGTCCTTCTCCAGCATGATCTTCCCAGGGAGGTTGTCCCCATGATACTTGGCCATGTGTTTGCGTAGAGTGCGTGCGTCTATGTGGGCCTCCTGGCACATGGGGCAGACGTACGGCCGCTCTCCTGTGTGCGTGCGGACGTGACGCTTGAGAGAACGGGCGTCAGCCCAGGCGACGCCACAAGTCAGACACTCAAATGGCTTCACTCCTAAAAGGAGAGAGAGAGAGAAGAAAAACTTCAAAAGCACTGTTAAACATTAAACCTAGAAATAAGCATCCACTAACACAGGACTGTTCCAGGATTTAGACTGTTCCTGTCATGTTCGGAATCTTTGGGCACGTTCAGACCAACTAAAGCGAGGGGTTGTGCAGCAGTGGAAGTGTCATTAAATGGCCCATTTCTTCTTACAATTAGACTTTATATTTCATAATTTCATAGTATAGTATGTAGTAAAAAAAGTCATAGTAAAGTATGTCAAAAAGTCATTAAAAGGCAAAGCATAGTATGTCATGTCGAAAAAAGTCCTAAAAAGTCATAGTATAGTAAAGGGACAAAACCCTATTCAAAATGAATGTAAAGAACTGTGTTTTTGCCGGACCGTCAGACGACCGCCTCGTGTGTGTGAATGCACGCCTACCCTGGTGGTTGTTGACGTGGCGTCTGTACTCTCGAAGCTGAGTGAACTTCCTTCCACACTGCTCACACTCCCTCTCCAGGTTCTGCTTTACTCGGCCTTTCTTCCCGTGAGTGGCTTTGGTCACGTGCCTCCTGAACAGAGCCTTCTCAAAGAACTCCTTCCCGCACACATTACACCTGAGGACACACATCAAACATGATTCCAACACCCAAACTCTGATGTCCTGGCTACCATGTTAACAAAAGCACAAGGTGTACATCAGTTAGAGCTGTACGATATGAGGAAACTATAGTTCAGCCCTAACATCAGTTCTGTTAGACTTAGGGATGTGTAATACATCAATATTATATCAATATCGTGATATCAGACTAGATATCGTCTTAGATTTAAGATATCGTAATATCATCTTTTGTACTAAATGTGTAATTGTTGTATTATACAACAATTATTTATATTTATATATTTATATATATATATATATATATATATATATATAAAAAAGCTATAATAGCTCTGTGTGTATTTTCTTTAATTTTTATTTTCTTCTTTGGAGCAGAGCTGCTCGGCAAACGCAAAATGAATTTCAGTGTGAACTGACAATAAAGTTGTATTGTGCAATATGGCCTAAGTGTTGTCTTTCCTGGTTTTAAAGGCTGCATTAACGTAAAGCAATGTAATCTTCTGAACTTACCAGACTGTTTTAGCTGTTCTATTATTTGCCTTTAACCACATATCTTTATCCACATTACTGGTGATTATTTATCTAAAATCTAACTGTAAAGATATTTTGTTAGCGCACCAACTGTCAACCTTACAATATCGTCGCAATATCATCATCGAGGTATTTGGTCAAGAGATTGTGGTATCTGATTTTCTCCACGTGGCCCAGCCCTAGTTCGACTTACTTAAACGGCTCGGCCACACTGTGGGACTTGACGTGGGAGTACCAGTCCTTCTTCCAGCTGTAGCATTTCCCGCACACCTGGCACTGGAACGGCTTCAGGCCCATGTGCTTGTTCATGTGCTGCTGGAGATCTTTTGATTCATAGAACCTCTTATCACAGCTGCAGGTGAAATTAGTAAGTGCATTTAAACATTGTCTCAATGAGTGCCTTGCCCCATGGAACGTGAATCGTGTGTCATTAAAGAGAGATACTCACTGAGCACAAGCAAATGGACGGACGTCTGGTTTGGGCAGGTGCTTCTTCAGGTGTTTGCTCAAAGCTGAGGCCCGATGGAAAGTTGCTCCACATGTGTTGCATAGGTACTTTGATTCACCTGTTAAAAGTATTTTATTGTTTATGGTGAAAAAAAAAAAGACACAAATATCTGGTTGGCTTTACAGTCTTATCATAGAAAAGGGTCAGTTTACCCAACTAACAAGGAATATTTCCTCATGCTTTAGGGTTTGTCCTGCCATGCAGAACGTTTTTAGCTTATCCATATTAAAAGTTAGAAAGTAAGTTTAAAGATATCCGTCTCTCACATTTCGACTTCCTGTGTGAATAAAATGGGGGCATATGAATTTTGTTTGTTTTTTTAATTTAATAATTCAGCAGCAACACCTCTTTCCAAAATCACTGTGCTCATGCAAGAAGCACTTTGCAGCATCGGGCTCAGTGGTTAGCACTTCTGCCTCACAGCAAGAAGGTTCTGGGTTCGAACCCAAGTCGTCCCGAGTTTGCATATTCTCCCCGTGTTTGCATGGGTTTCCTCCGGCCACCATAAAGACATGCATGTTAGGTAACTAGGACAGTTGAAAATTAGCTAACACTGACGCATTTACAGAAATGTTGATTAATGTGCATTGTCCTAATGAAACAAACTTACAATACTTGTATTAGTTCTTAAATATGTACGAGCGGTTTCATTGACCTAAACCATTCACCAGTGTTCTCATATTTAAGATTTTCATAGACCAGTCTTGCAAGTCATGCACAGACAGTCTGCCTTTCTCCAAAGGGGAAAAAAACACGTTTGACTTAAAGGAACACGCCGACTTATTGGGAATTTAGCTTATTCACCGTAACCCCCAGAGTAAGACAAGTCGATACATACCCTTCTCATCTCCGTGCGTGCTGTAACGCTGTCTGACGGTTCCAGCATTAGCTTAGCCCAGCACAGATCCTGCAGGTAACTGGTTCCAACTAGCCTACTGCTCCCAATTGTGACAAAAGTGACAAAATAACGCCAACATGTTCCTATTTACATGTTGTGATTTGTAGAGTGACAGCGTGTACAAAAAACAACGTAACATGAGACACAGCCATCTTCTAACAGTAAACAAACCGGGAACTATATTCTCAGACAGGCTTGCTGCGAGCATATCACTCCGCCCAAGTATTATATTCTTCCGCCTGAGAATATAGTTCCTGGTTTGTTTACAGTTAGAAGATGGCTGTGTCTCATGTTACGTTGTTTTTTGTACACGCCAGACTTATAAATCACAACATGTAAATAGGAACATGTTGGTGTTATTTTGTCACTTATTCGGAGCAGTAGGATTACTGGAACCATTCACCTGCATGTTCTGTGCTGGCCTGATGCCGCTGGAGCCATCAGACAGCATTACAGCACGCACGGAGATGAGAAGGGTATGTATCGACTTGTCTAACTCTGGGGGTTATGGTGAATAAGCTAAATTCCCAATAGGTCGGCGTGTTCCTTTAATCATAATACCTTAATCTGAATAAATGTGGTTTAAATTTGTTAAATAAATATTCTGTTTACCACATTATCATGATCATGGCAATTTACTGAGACATTCAACAATATATACTTATTGACATATTTTGGCCTGGTAACGTCTACCGTTCAGTTTTCAGTCCAAAAGCTGCCTCAGGGTCTTTACTGAACACTGAGTAGCCGACAGTGGAACATCGCCGGCTGTGTAATATTCACTCGGCCATCTCTGTGACACGTCCACTTGACTGCCCCCATCTATTATCATCTTTATTCTCTCTTTATTTCTGTCACACTACAATGCTGCTCTAATGTCATGTTGTGAAACAATTTTATCTCAAAACAAACAAACTAAAACTAAATGCTGCATGCTATTAGGGGTGTCACGATTCTAGAAATGCACAATTCAATTTGACTTTCGATTTTAAGGTTACGATTACAAAATTTAAAATAATATTCCAACGGGGATGGCAATGCCACATTAAGAGCCACTAGATGCCAGAGGGGTACTTTTCAACAACAGTTTAAGTTTCTCAAAGTTTACGAGGTGCTATGGAATGCACCATGGAGTCTCGTTGGAGCCCACATGCTTTACCTTCGTTGTTTGTTTCCATAACTCACTCACGGGGAAGGCAAATAGTTGCTGCATTGGTGACTTCAGGGAAGCAAGAGGATTTTCCAGTTCTGTTGTTTTTCCGTCATCTCTTACTCAGACATTGGCCATGGTGTCTTGAAAAGTGCAGCTGCAGCTAAAATTACTGTGTTGAGCTGCATGCAACCAGCCAGTAAGCTACGCTGTGTCTGTTTTTTTTTTCTTTGGACGTGCACAAAAAGGTGGGTGTGGAGAGAGAAAAAAATACTGGGGGGAATCGCCAATCCTGCTCTTGATTTTGAAACCTCTTTTCAATTTAAAATAGAAATCATGACAACCCTAATGGATAATAAAACAAAACATTTGTTTTGTAATTAGGGTGAACTGGACCTTTAAGGGTGATAAACCTCGAGCACAGTCTGCACTGACCTGTATGGATGCTGGTGTGCTCCTCCATGCTCCGCTTGCTCACAAACATCTTCTTACAGTACGTACACTGGAACTGTTTGGTGACGTCATGCAGCGCTCTATGCATCTTCAGGCTGTGTTTGTGGGCGAACGTCTTGCCGCAGACTTTGCAGGTGTGAGGCCGCACGCCTGTGTGATTCAGCATGTGGATCCGCAGAGAGTAGAGCTTCGGCAACGTCTTCCCGCAGATGTCGCACACAAACTCTCTTTTGGTGTGTGGCGACAAGTTCTTCTCGTCCAAATCACTTTCCACCTTGCCCTCGGAGCTCGGTTCTACTGGGGGTTTGGCAATGGGCGCTCGCTGGCTGCTCTGCTGCTTGTGTCGGGCCAGGTGGGCGCGGAGTGAGGCGGCGTACTGGAACTCCTTACTACACAGCTACACAGACACAGACACACCGTGGTCACAACATTTTCACTATATAACATTACTTAGATTAAACACTATGTGGTACCTGGGGTTGGAGTGAAAATGTAAAAAATAAGCCCTTTATGTTTATTGTAGGAAAAAATTGTGGAATCAATAAAAAACAAAACAAAGAAAGACAATTAAAAGACAAAATAAGTACTAAAAGGATTAGTCGTTAATCTATTAGTTGCAGTGTTGTGATAGTGGTCATTTAGGAGGGGAAAATGCTAAACATTTGCTGTTTCCAGCTTAAAAAATGTGACAATTTGCTACCTTCTGTGTTTCTGGGTTTTGGACAAACAAAAAGACCTTGGATAGACTTATCAATGAAATCAATAAATCATAAAAATCAAAGAGAGATGGGTTGCCCTGGTGGCTTAGGGGTTAAAATAATGTTCCAGGTTTCAATCCGGCCATCAACCTTTGCTGAAACTCTTTCCCTATCTCTCTCTTCTCTCTAATAAAAGGCAAAAAACTTACGCTGCACTTGTATCCACGAGCTTTCTCGTGTTTTAATGTGTGCATAATGAGAGCGTAGCGTCGTTGGAAGGACATGCCGCACTCGGAGCATGTGTGCTCTCCGTCGACGGTGCTCCCTGCCGGGGTTTCTTCCTGCTGATTTTGGGTCTGGGTCTCAGGCTCTGCAATCTTCGGCCCAGCCTCGTCTGTGCCGAGCTCTCCTGTCGCCAGGCTCTCCGCTGTGCTGGCCTCTGGGTCCGCCCCCGACTCAGACACAGACTGTCCTTTGCCTTGAGTCTCCACTGGCTGCTTTGGTGGTCTCCCCCTCTTACCTGGCCTCGGAGCCACCTAAAAACACATTCATGTTCAATTCATCTACTCATTTTTCACTACTGAGAGAATGTGATAGAAGGAAAAAAAAAAACATATCAATAAGATGCCCTTACGTAAACCCTCATTCGGACTAACGGCTTTGTCTTTTCGGAGAATCAAAATGTGCAATTCCTTACCTACTGAACTCAAACTGGATCCTGACTGGGATCATTTTAAACTCAAACTGTTACTGAAAAGGCAGCAGTCATGTATGATCTGGTGCTTCCTGTGTTATGGTGCTTTATTATATTAGTCTGTGTCTTTTTCTGTCTATTTTCTTGTTGAGTTCTGCATTTTAATGCATGTATTTTGAGTTTTGTTCTTGTCTTTTATGGATTTATTGTTGAGTTTTATGTATTTTAAAGGCCCATCTAATCAAATTAGCTTAGGCTATAAATGCTGTGTTGTGTGTCATAGGTTTATGCTGCATACTTGACCCTTTACAAATAAACAAAGAAATAATAAAGGTGTACCTTAGGGGTGGCAGCACGCGGAGGGGTTGTACCCTTCTTCCCCTCCTCTTCATCCTCCAGCCCCATATGTAAACGTGCATAACCGCCCTCGGCAATAGAGCGCTGCCTGAGTCGTCTTCTGTTAGTGTCATCTGACATCATCTCTTGCTTGTCTCCGTGGCTTTCATCAGCAGAGGGATCCTCCTCGTCGAGGGGCACAAACTCGTCTACCTCCACGTCCTTCTTCACCTTGGCTGGACGCCCTCGCTTACGTTTCTGGGGTGTGGGGGCTGATTCTCCTGTCTCCGGAGGCAACGCCACTGTTTCGGAGGCGGCTGTGGTTGCCAGTTCGACGACCTTTGACGGGCTCACTTTGCCTGAGTCCACGTTTATAAGAAAGGCTCCCGCTTCCGCGGCCTGCGGCTGCTCCATCGCCAGGCAGGCTGACACCACGGCGAGAGAGTCGCTGGCTCCCGCCTGTCCACTGTGGGTGACCACGGTCATCGTCTCCCCCTCCATTCCTTCTGCGCTGCGGGAGATGAGAGTAACAGTTTCTCCTGGCTCAGCATGTCCACTGTGAGTGATCAGAGTCACGGTTTCATTTTGTCCAGCCTCCCCATGATGCACTGTGTCTCCCTCTACGGCTTCAGCAATGACTGTCATCGGCTGCTGGATGTAGGCCTCCTCAGTGGGTGCAACAAAAGCTAAGGGCTCGCCTGTCACGGCGACGCCACTCTGGGTGACCACCGCCCTGCCGTCGCTCTCTATGGTGACCACGTAGGCACCAGATTCTCCCTTAAAGTCCTCCGGAGCAGCCGGTTGGCTCGACACCACAGTGTGCACATCTCCTCTTTGATACACCGTCAGCTTCTGTTCTTCCACCTGCTTATGCACAGACTCGCATATCTGCAGCACCTCGGTCATCAGCAAATGCCGAGCTAGGTTGGCAATATCTGCCATGACGCAGAAATTGAACGTCAGCGTAGAAGTGTACGCAAAATCCAGCAGCGGGAGGAAGCTGGCTTTGGTGAAACCTGGAGAGAGAGAGAGAAGTATGAAGGTTAAAACTAACTAGCAACTATGATAAATGTTTTCTGATCAGAAAACATCCATCCATCCATCCATCCATCCATCTTCGTCCGCTTATCCGGTGTCGGGTCGCGGGGGGAGCAGCTCCAGCAGGGGACCCCAAACTTCCCTTTCCCGAGCAACATTAACCAGCTCCGACTGGGGATCCCGAGTTCCCCAGGCCAGGTTGGAGATATAATCCCTCCACCTAGTCCTGGGTCTTCCCCGAGGCCTCCTCCCAGCTGGACGTGCCTGGAACACCTCCCTAGGGAGGCGCCCAGGGGGCATCCTTACCAGATGCCCGAACCACCTCAACTGGCTCCTTTCGACGCAAAGGAGCAGCGGCTCTACTCCGAGCTCCTCACGGATGAGTGAGCTTCTCACCCTATCTCTAAGGGAGACGCCAGCCACCCTCCTGAGGAAACCCATTTCAGCCGCTTGTACCCTGGATCTCGTTCTTTCGGTCATGACCCAGCCTTCATGACCATAGGTGAGGGTAGGAACGAAAACTGACCGGTAGATCGAGAGCTTTGCCTTCTGGCTAAGCTCTCTTTTCGTCACAACGGTGCGATAGATTGAATGCAATACCGCACCCGCTGCGCCCGATTCTCCGACCAATCTCCCGCTCCATTGTCCCCTCACTCGCGAACACAACCCCAAGATACTTGAACTCCTTCACTTGGGGTAAGGACTCATTCCCTACCTGGAGAAGGCATTCCATCGGTTTCCTGCTGAGAACCATGGCCTCAGATTTAGAGGTGCTGATCCTCATCCCAACCGCTTCACACTCGGTTGCGAACCGATCCAGTGAGTGCTGAAGGTCGCAGGCCGATGATGCCATCAGGACCACATCATCTGCAAAGAGCAGCGATGAGATCCCCAGCCCACCAAACTGCAACCCCTCCCCACCCGACTACGCCTCGATATCCTGTCCATAAATACTACAAACAGGATTGGTGACAAAGCGCAGCCCTGGCGGAGGCCAACCCTCACCTGAAAAGAGTCCGACTTACTACGAGAACCCGGACACAGCTCTCGCTTTGGTTGTACAGAGATTGGATGGCCCTGAGAAGAGACCCCCTCACCCCATACTCCCGCAGCACCTCCCACAGTATCTCCCGGGGACCCGGTCATACGCCTTCTCCAAATCCACAAAACACATGTAGACCCGGTTGGGCATACTCCCAGGCTCCCTCCAGGATCCTTGCGAGAGTGAAGAGCTGGTCCGTTGTTCCACGACCAGGACGGAATCCGCATTGTTCCTCCTCAACCCGAGGTTCGACTATTGGCGAACCCTCCTTTCCAGCACCTTGGAGTAGACTTTACCAGGGAGGCTGAGAAGTGTGATACCCCTATAATTGGCACACACCCTCTGGTCCCCCTTTTTAAAAGGGGAACCACCACCCCAGTCTGCCACTCCTTTGGCACCGTCCCCAGACTTCCACGCAATGTTGAAAAGGCGTGTCAACCAGGACAGCCCCTCCACACCCAGAGCCTTGAGCATTTCTGGACGGATCTCATCAATCCCGGGGCTTTGCCACTGTGTAGTTGTTTGACTACATCAGTGACTTCCGCCTGGGAAATCGACGACAATCCCCCATTATCCTCCAGCTCTGCCTCTAACATAGAGGGCGTATTAGTCGGATTCAGGAGTTCTGCAAAGTGCTCCTTCCACCGCCCTATTACCTCCTCAGTTGAGGTCAACAGTGTCCCATCCTTACTGTACACAGCTTGGATGGTTCCCCGCCCCCTCCTGGGTGGCGAACAGTTTTCCAGAAGCACTTTGGTGCCGACCGAAAGTCCTTCTCCATGTCTTCTCCAAACTTCTCCCACACCCGCTGCTTTGCCTCTTTCACGGCAGAGGCTGCAGCCCTTCGGGCCCTTCGGTACCCTGCAACTGCCTCCGAGTCCTCCGGGATAACATATCCCGAAAGACTCCTTCTTCAGTCGGACGGCTTCCCTGACCACCGTTGTCCACCACGGTGTTCGTGGGTTACCGCCCCTTGAGGCACCTAAGACCCTAAGACCACAGCTCCTCGCTGCAGCTTCAGCAATGGAAACTTTGAACATTGTCCACTCGGGTTCAATGCCCCCAGCCTCCACAGGGATGCACGAAAAGCTCCGCCCGGAGGTGTGAGTTGAAAGTCTGTTGGACAGGGGCCTCCTCCAGACGTTCCCAATTTACCCGCACTACACGTTTGGGCTTACCAGGTCTGTCCAGAGTCTTCCCCACCCTCTGACCCAACTCACCACCAGATGGTGATCGGTTGACAGCTCTGCCCCTCTCTTCACCCGAGTGTCCAAAACATACGGCCTCAGATCAGATGAAACGATTATGAAATCGATCATTGACCTTCGGCCTAGGGTGCTCTGGTACCAGGTACACTTATGAGCATCCCTATGTTCGAACATGGTGTTCGTTATAGACAATCCATGACTAGCACAGAAGTCCAACAACAAACAACCACTCTGGTTTAGATCAGGAGGCCGTTCCTCCCAATCACGCCTCCAGGTGTCTCCATCATTGCCCACGTGTGCGTTGAAGTCCCCCAGCAGAACAATGGAGTCCCCCACTGGAGCCCCATGCAGGACTCCAGTCAAGGTCTCCAAGAAGGCCGAATACTCCGAACTCCTGTTTGGTGCATATGCACAAACAACAGTCAGAGTTTTCCCCACAACCCGCAGGCGTGGGGGAGGCGACCCTCTCGTCCACTGGGGTAAACTCCAACAGCGGCGCCAGCCGGGGACTTGTGAGTATCCCCACACCCGCCCGGCGCCTCACACCCTGGGCAACTCCGGAGAAGAAAAGAGTCCAACCCCTATCCAGGAGTATGGTTCCAGAACCAAGACTGTGCGTAGAGGTAAGCCCCACCAGATCTAACCGGTAAACAACCAAATTAAAATCTCACCGGAGAGGTCAACCACAGCTTCATGTGTGGAGGCAGCGCCCTTCTCAAAAAAGAGCTCGTTGAAGTATTCACTGCATGCTGCCAGGACAGCTTTGTGTGCACGGTACTCCTCTCCTTCTATCAGCAGGGTGATGTCACAGAATTGATTGCTGATGCGCTGCTGGTTGAGTTTGTCCAACATTGTTTGGCTGTGTTTGGGGAGGAACTGATTCACCTCCCCCTTGCTGTCCACCTGGAAATAGCACACACAATACACACCAAAAAAAAATCTCCATTAACACAAGACTAAATTATAGGGCAAACACAATCACACATTTGGGCTGCACAATACATTGATATCAACTGACGCAAAAAACACATCGCATAAGGCACTCAGAGATTTTTTGTGTTAGTTGAAAGAAAATATCAGTAGAAAACTGCATTTTATAATGTAACCGTCATTGTCATTCTTTTTTGGAAATAATTTCCCTTCATTTGTTTTAAATATTTTAGCAGAATACTGAAAAAAACCAGAACTGAGAACACTTTAATATCTTGTTGTATATCGCAAGTAATATCGTTATCGCAACATTCAAAAACATTATCGCATATGGCATATTTTCTTCATATCGTGCAGCACTATATTGCACATTTGTATTTATCAGGACTGGAACAAAAAAAACTGTGAAACATACAAAGACCAGTTTGTGCTTGGCCAACTTGGATCTCAGTTGAAAAGATGAGTCAGTGAAGACCAAACTATCATCTCCCTCTTCTTCCTCCCCTTCCTCATCCTCGTCACCATTGGCGCTGGCAGCCGCCCTGCGTTTCCCGGGCCGGGAGAACAGTCGAGGCCCAGAGCTGTCATCAGCACTGCGCCTGCTCTGACACTGAGCACACTCTCTGATGTGGTCTTTGACATGTTTCAGGATACCTGAGGGCCACAGAGGACACGTCACTCACAGTTACACACCACCATCATTTTAAACTCCTCCAATCAAAGCTACTATTTTCATTATCCATTATATGACAATTATGTGCTCATCACAATTTCCCAGGAAGCAAGGTGACATCTTTATATTTTTTGTTTTCTGATAAACACCAAGGGAAAGCATATTCAATTTGCTATTATAGGAGACTAAGAAAATGTGAAAGAAATATTGACATTTGAGGCACTGTTAGTATCGTAGTAAATGTTTAACATTTTTGCTTAAATAGATGACATATAATAATTGCCCTAAGTAGATGTTTTGTATTTATTTTTACTTCCTGACAGAAATGAGGACTGTTAAAAAACTCTGAGTGGTGTAAACACATACAATCAGATAGTTACTGGGTTAGTTAGTTAACTAGTTAGGACATTCAATAGTATTTGGTAGGTCTGCTCCCTCTTAGTGGATTAGTGGACTAAGCGGTGGTTTTGGTCTTAGTCAACTTAGATCTCTTTAGTCCATTAGTCATGTCTGATGCTGTTTTCATGCTGAATGACTTATTCCCAAGAAACGTACGAGCACATCTCTGGTAAACAAGAATTAAAGTGGTGCTTTTCCATGACTCTTTGCGGAGAACCTCAGATTTACAGATCTGTCGATTAAATCAACTAATCGATTAGTTGATACAATTGAATGAGTGTTAGTCGACTAACAATTTCTTCAATCGAGCACAGTCCTAGTATTTAGCAACTTCCCGTCCGTTTCTTGGTCTTTATATTCATTGTCAATACTGCGAGGAATACAGATAAAGTCAAAAGAATAGACTAGCACTTTAGCTAACCACTAGATGGAGACACAGGTTAACTCTGTGCATGGCTGGGACGGGTGGCGTATTTATCTTTGAACAAGCTCATGTTTCCACCGGTTGTGCGGCTCCCAGTGATTCTATCTTCCCTTCGGTATCGGGACTGGAGTCGGTTACCTCTCCACCAGTACTTCTGAGAGATGGTCTCCCAGGTGAGTTGCTGGTTGAGGTGCTCCCCTCCTTCCATGATGATGTGCGCCTCGTTGATAAGTTCCTTCCTCCGGCCGTCCTGCAGCACCACCTCCAGCTCCGTGAAATCATTCTGGCCCTTCAGTCGACGTTGATAAAACAAAGTACCGTTTCGCACAACGTAGCAGGTAGCCGCTTTGCGTATTTTTCTCTTGGTGTTGCCAGGCGTGCCCGGCGCATATGGCTCCCGTTCATCAGTCAGATAGCGTATGATGGCCAAGTAGCTTTCCTCGGACGACATGTCTCCGCTGACCCGCGCTTTACACGCTCAATTGTGGATTTCTCTGAAGAGGAGGGCCCTCTTCGGCTTGTAAATGTGTGGTATAAATTTTATACGGCGCTCAGATAGTAGATAACGTGAAAGAGAGATTCCACAACAACATTTCAAATTGTTTTCCTAAAGGTGGAACTGCAGTTCGTAACCGTCAGGGTAGACTTGCCCGAACAGACAAAATGGCTGCTGCACAACCGGAACTTGCGTCAGCAATAGTGGAAGCACGTCGTGGACATTATCCACCACAAGAGGGAGCGATCTGCAAACTTATAACACCATAGAAAGGCATCATTCTCATCCTCACAGCTTTATTTTTCATTTATATGTTAATTTATGTATCATTGCTAGATTTTTCTCATTATTTCCGATAGCTTTCCTTTTTTTATAGTAATGAACTAAAGAAATGACATACTTTGTGGTGCCCGTTGCCTTGGTTAAAACATATACAGAATCATATACAGAATATTATAATAAAAGTCTGTAATTACTCTTCCGTTAACATTGTTTCATTTCAGTCCCAAGCTGTGATTACTAGTGTCCTTTATTGTGCTTTAACATCGTATGCTTGTTGCACTCATACTAACTGCATACTACTGCACACATTTGTTTGTTTGACTTGATTCCAGTTAAGATTGGGTATTTCAAAGGCTTAAGCCTCCTACCAATAATGTACACATATAAGAAAGTGTGGGAAAACTTTTGATATTAATGTGCTTCTCCCAGGACCTCTCTATAAACCTTAGATTTAAAACACAAATACCCAAAGCTTAGATAAAGCACTTGTGAACTTGTGTGGGTCCTTTGAGTCAACGGCAGGTTCACTTTAGTTGAAAGTTGTAATGCAGCAGCTTATATATATATATATATATATATATATATATATATATATATATATATATATATATATATATATATATATCACTTGGATCCCCAAAACCTTTACTCAGACTCTCCTTTTCACTGTCCAAGTTCAAATCCGAGTACGATCTTGCCCCAGCTGTGAACAATTTACCTCTCACTGTCAGGTTTTCCATCACTGTTGGCATTTAAAATCTTGTCTACAGACTTTTCAGTCTACATAAACATTTGCTGTTTTAAAATGTGCATTGTTAAATACATTTGGCATTACTTGATTGGCATTAGGCCTACACTTGTGAGTAAAGTCAGATGAGGTTTTGATTAATTTCCTGTATGAAAGTAATTTTTTTGTGTGTGATATTAGTCAATATGAAAGCAGGTTACTTACATTATAGGCCTGTGGGCTATGCCAAAGACCACATGTTCCCTTACTGTATGTTTTTAGAAACACATACAATAACTCCTTCAGCATTAATATTTGGCTTTGAGGAGATGAGGCGATGGAGTTTTACATAATCCGCTTGACAGAAGTGTCGATAAGCTAACCTTCTCAATGCAGGAGATAAATTACACATCTGTGTCTACTGTACACAACACATTCCACATTAGCTTCAGTTATGGGACAAACCTCCTGAGTGTCACTTATCACCTCCTGTCTTTAGATAAAAGTCTCTCCATCAGGACAGCTGACTGAGATTTGTAAGAAATTAGATGAAAGCGAGAGGTTATGTTTTTCCAAATGAGATCGTAGTTTACACTTTGATAAACAACAGAGAAAAACAGCGAGTCTTAAAATTGGAAAAGCTGAAACCGTTGAAAGTCTGACTTGGTACCATTAATGCAGACAGCTCAGAAGCCTTCATTGTCAGTTTCAAGTTTCTTTTTTTTCATCTCTTAAAATCTAATGAGGGGAGTGTGAAAAACCCCCAGTTCTCCCATCTCTTAGTCACACACACAGATATCCCACATGAACAGAAAGAAACGATGCATTTCAATCCTCTGTTCTTGCATCCTCAGAATTGCACCGACAGGCCTTAGTGTGGCACTACAGCCCTGGTAGAACTGTCTGGACATCGCACATAGTAGTAGTTTCACTGCTTTGTTTTTTTCTGAATTACTCTGACCCGGAGGGGAGGGAGCGACACACAATTTGCTGCTCATCCATGTGTCACATACCAAACCTGACATCAAACACTGGTCAGTATTAGTAATGTGTCTCACCACTGCATTCCAGCATTCAGAGTTACACTGACTGTGCCAGGGGCAAATGACAGTTGCAGCTCAAAATAAAGTGATGTATTTGTTACATGTTGTCCTGCCAAGGACTTTTGGGGGTGAAATAATGAATCACTGTTCCCTGGTAACAAAATAGTCTGAGAGCTCTGGAATATGAGGAAAAAGCCACTCTTGTGCACTCCAGTGGTGGAAGAAGTATTCAGTAAAAGTACAAATACCACACTGTAAATGTACTCTGTAACATGTAAAAGTCCTGTTGGTACCTAAATAAAAGTATGTTAGGTATCATCAGGTAAATGTACTTAAAGTATTAAAAGTTAAAGTACTCAATGCAGAAAAATCCTCATATTTTAGAATCTGGAAACGATCAAAACAGTTCTGTCAATTAACTGAGTGTTTAATGGTCTAATCATTTCAGCTGGACTTGTAGGTTGTTATATTGTTGGCTAATTTACTTTATAATAAAACATTGTATTTTATAAACTACATGTGTTTTGTGTGCAAAAATCTTAATGTGTAAAGTAACTAAAGCTGTAACACATGAATGTAGTGGAGTAAAAAGTACAATATTTCTCTCAGAAATGTAGCGCAGTAGAAGTAGAAAGTGGCATGAAAAGAAAAGACTCAAATAAGTACCTGAAATTTGTACTTAAGTACAGTACTTGAGTAAATGTATTTAGTTACATTCCACCACTGGTGCACTCATATACACTGTGTCAGTGTCGGACACATTTCCACCTGTTGTCATGTCTTTGAAGCTAACATCTCTTGCTGTTCTTTGCTGCTTCAGAATCTGCCTTTGTGGCTTAAACTCCACCCTGACACCCTGACCACAAACATCCCCGACTCACTAAACTGGTGGCTCCAGACCCACAGCCCTCTCTCCAGTGAACCTGTAACTCTCTTTTCACTCTCCGCTGCAACAAAACGCCCAAGAGTCTAAGCCTTTTTATTGTAGGGCTGCAACTAACGATTCATGTCATTGTCGATTGATCTGTCGATTATTTTTGTTGATTAACCAATTAGTTGTTAAAATGTCAGAACGTCAAGAATTTGACATCCTCAAATGTCATGTTTTGTCCCCAACTCAAAGATATTCAGTTTACTGTCACAGAGAAGTGAAGAAACTAGAACATATTTACATTTAAGAAGCTGGAATCAAAAATGTTTTACTTTTTTAAATGAAAAAAAAGACTCAAACTGATAAATAGATTATCAAAATAGTTGGTGATTAGTTTGATAGTTGACAACTGATCGATTCATCTTTGCAGCTCTACTTCATTGCACATACACATACAAAATCAGTGGACTATGATTATGATTATTTCAGGTCTTTTGTCTCTGTCTTGTTTAACTTTCCATAGCTGATTTGGTGTATTTAGTTCCCCCTCCTATGAGGCAGATATTTAATATGTTTATTCTCAGTTGCTGTTGGCAGGCACCTCAACACGTGTCGCTGAGTGTTTAGATGAGCGTTGCATGGGAAAGAAGTCATTTGCATCCTGTCAGTGTGTTACTGTGTAAAGTTTAGTTTAGTTTGCTCGATCCAGACATCTGCTGAGGTTTAACAGAACGTCACAGGTTACTTGAGTGACAAATCTAATCTGTGATGCCTTCACATTCAAACTTCTTTCCAACAAAGCCACCTCTGTTCAGTTTCTCCTTATACTCCACTGACACCACACAGCTTGATTGCTGTGCTGCACATCATGTCACTTCCTTCTATTGAGGTATTTGCTCAAGTGTTCATTTCCTCCTCTCTAGCGATGATGTTTGGTTTCAATCAGGTTTTCTGGTACGGAGACAAAGGCATTCGTGACTCAAAACAGGAAGGCTGGTGTCTGATGGTGTGTAAAAAAAACATGCACACACGCACTCAGCATTGAAATGTGCTCTTCTGTCAAGGGTTTCAAGTGTATGCAAAGAGGAGGGAAATCCAAGGCGCATAGAGTTCTGCTATAAGAAAGGCTTCAAGCTTGAAGGAGTTAGGGCTGGGCAACATATCTAGTGTTTCCCCTTTACTGTACAGGCCACTGGCCACAGTCCAAAAATAATGCAAAATAGACATTGTGTTTCCCCTATATTCATTCAGCCTTGTGTTGTTGTTGCACTTTTTTTGCACAATTTTCTGAATTTACCATACTTTTCTAGCTGTTCTGTTATTTGCCTTTACCCACGTCATAATGTCCACATTATTAATGATTATTCATCAAAACTCTCATTGTGTTAATATTTTGTGAAAGAACTAATAGTCAACCACACAGTAACGTCAAAATATCGATAATGAGGCATTTGGTTAACAATATTGTAATAATTCTAATGTTTTCCTTCTCTATCCTTGACATTAGAGAGTAAACAGCCCGTGGCGTTGCGGACCAGAGATCTGATCTGAACCCCTACTACCCACATGATTGGCCATTTGGTTGTATATTTGCTGTTGAATCTTTTTCCACTCTCAGTTGAAGCAAGCCAGTATTGACTGTACACACAAAAGAGTTCATGAACAAATCATCTTCTGTTTACCCTAAAACCAGAGTTTTGACCTAAATATAAAATGATCAGGATCGCCTAGGCGTTGTGGACTCGAGATCATTTTAACTGTCCTGATATAAAAAGCCTCTATTTGTTAACGTAGACTCCATAACACTGAGCATTTTTTACTTAAAACCCTTACTGAAAAGAACAAGAGTAGGCTATTGTATTTGTTTTTGACAGGCTAGCTGTTAGCTATTTCCAGACTTTATGCTGAGCTAAGCTAACTGGCTGCTGGTAGTCTTACATTTCACACAGAGATGTGATTGGTATCAACCTTGTCATCTAACTCTCTCTCAGAAGACAAATAAGCATATTTACCAAAATGTAAAACTTTTGCTTTGACTAAAGAAAGTTCTTATTTACTGCAAAATGCACTTCAGAACATGATGTGTATGGAAGAGTTGAGAAAACCTAGTTAAAAGAAAAGACTAAACAGTTCAAATGATTAGCTAAATTAATGAAATTAAAATAGCTTTAAGTTGAATAGTTAGCTAACGGTTGAAATAGTTAGGTAAAAGTATTGGCTTAAAGTAACGTAAGGATAAATGGTTAAAACATTCAGCGTCGCTCCAAAATTAGTAGCCTAGAACGATTGTAAACCAATCTAAATATTGAAAGTTTAATTGTATGAAATAATATCCAATAATATATTATATGATGAATAATGTTATACATTTGAAACATACTGTACATTGGGAAACGATTAAGGGGGGGGACGCAAGTTCATCTGAAAGCGCTGTGGGGGTACCCAGGACAAAAAAAGTTTGGAACCCACTTGCACTAATCAGGATATTAAAGGATATTATCGGCCTGAGGTCTACAGTATATTTGTAATCTTGATTTGAGGTCTAGATTTGTACTACTACTGTCTGTCCTGTTACACTAATGGCTCTGAACTGGCAGTCAGAAAGATCTTGTGTCTAACCCAGACTCCTTGGCAAGATAAAGGTGTCTGACTATCTAAGGACAAACACAGCTGGGGAACCGAGCAAATGGAGACTGCCTTATCTTTCATTGTCTTGCTCTCGCTGTGTCCAAGGCCAGACACCGTAATAAAAAGCTTGCAATGGCTTGCTTCTGGCACTAGAGCACTTTTTCATTTCTCATGGCCTGAGGAGAATCTCTGTGCCAGCTGTAAATATGCCGATTAGAACATCTGTAGATGAAAATGTGTCTCAAAGTTTTATCCATAAACTAATGGCTAATAAAAGTGAATCTGAATCTGAATCTGATAATAAAAGTGAGATAAATGTTGGGCCATAACTCAGTGTTTTCCAGTGGTGTGATTTAACTGCAGTGAACACAGAGGGGGGAAAGTCCAACATGGATGACACTGGCACTCAGCACAGTTTGCCAAGGAAACTGAGCTTTGCAGCACAGAGGCCGTGAATGAAGGATAATGATGTAAGAGCTCACAATCATGGCTTTGTTGTCTGGCTGGCTAAGAGCAACAGACATTTTACAGGTTTTTACAGCGCATTGGCTGAAATACAGTAGGTGAGCTAGTTACTCGACAAGCCTTAAAATGTGCTGTGCTCTTTGGTGGCTGGGGGTGCTGCAGGGGTGGAGACCCACATATTTTCTCATGAGGGTTTTAAAATAACTTCAACTTGATGTTGTTTCCCCTCTGCTGCTGTTTACGAAACTCCAAACTCCTAACCTACCTACTATAGGCTACATTATTAAATAGTAATATTTATATATATCATAATAGTACATTTTTGTCTTTTTTGTCAACATTTGTTGTGCTCTGGTTTCAGAATGATGAAGACAGTTGGAGAACAGTTAGATGTAAAAAAGGATATAGGTTATATAGGATGATTTATTTCCTTGGCAACTATCATGTCTTTTCCAAAATGATGTAAAGGTTTTAGACATTTTATTCTCAAATGTGCACATAGCGGCCATAAATGGAGCATGCACCTGGACCCCCCCTAGATTTGGGCTGAGCACCAAATGTTTACAACGTCTGGCTCCGTCCCTGTTGAGATGAGAGACTAGTAGTTAGTTTTTAGTCAAACCACACTGTGGGAGCTCTGAGGGGAATATACCTTAAACAATGAGTCATTCAAAAAAGCTTCTCATTTTGATTTACATATTTAACTCTATTAGCTGTGTATAAGTGTATACAGTTTTGGGAAAAAATTTGTCATGTCAAGTCAACGTGTGTCCTATGAGCACTGTTTTACACCTTGCGATGTACTTTCTATATCCTGAGAAACTCCAGGAGTGTGTCTAAACTCTGGATCACGGTTGGTTTTCACACAACTAAGAAACGAGCATGTGCTCAATGGTGTGAGAAGAGCCTGTTTTGTGTAACCCAATACTGTTTGAGTCCTGCTCTTCTCTGCCTGGGCCTCTGGCCAACAGACAGATTAACACGCTGACGAGCCTCTGTACATCTTTCACACTCACAGCCCTGACCTTTCACCTGCAGGGAGATTCAGTAAAATCACAGAATAAAGTCTGACACCTTCTAAAAACAAAGACTTTGCTCTCTGTGGCACCATTAGTTTCATTGCTAGGATTCCAGGAAATGCAGCCACAAGCTCATCACAGCTAATGAGAGAGAAACAAAACCGCCTTGGAAATACTGTGGTGTCACACGAGTCTGAATGACTGGAAACGCCCAATTCTGGCTATCCATTCAAATCTCTCCATCACAGGCCATAAACCATCTAATTTATTCTATGCTGTTTCACTACCAGGAATTCGCCAGTGAAGAATCCAAGAGCAATAATGATGCTTTTGTCTGGAGGTGCACATCGCACACATCGAGCAGGGAAAGTGAGAAAGCCAAAGGGAAGGCTGGGAACCAGTAGGTCACTGAGCTCACCTTACACTTATTGTTCCTACGATGCCAAACTTTTTGCTCCACGTACCCAGAGGGGAAAAAGCGAGTAAGCTGTTGTTCTTCACCTTAAATCTCAACCAGCTTCTATAATCTGACACCGCCGTTTCGTGATCACAGGAGGAGCACGAGTTGACTGTACAAACAAAAGTGCAGAGCTTCCTCCTGAGTCCTCAATGCAAAGAATCTTTCCCAAGAGCCTACAACTGGGAAGATTCCCATCAGCTTATTGTTCATGTTTAAACCCACAAAATATTGTTATCCAGGGGGAATAATTACACAGCATTAATCACAGCTCATCAGCTAAAAAGGTTGTTTTGTGTCTTAGTGGTTCTCATAGAGAGGGACTAGATGTGATTGTGACTAAATATGAATGTATCTGCAGGAGTAGAGCACAATCATGGCAGAGGCCTCACCCCACATGATTAACCTGTGTTTGACCCATGTTTCTTTTTGTCTTGGACCCTCTCATGGACAACAACCAGTATTTGCTAATCTCACACCAGCAAATATAGATCTATAGCTTCTGTACAAAGGGTACTGCACAGGTAGACTGAGGTAGGCTGTCAAGTTGTCAGCCCTGCTCAGCCCTGTTGATGGAAACCCATGTTGGTGGTCATCCTAAGGCAGCCAATAAAGTGAGACTGTGTAACATTTGAAAGAAGAAATAGCACAATGGTCCTCTTACAAATAAAAGGTTTCGTTCATGAGCAATAAAACACACTCTCTCTCAATTCCATACATTCAGGGGTTTTGCTTCTACAGCCTGACTTGGTCTCAGTCCCACATTGCCAGACCTATCTCCACAGTGCTGTGAAGTAAGGTCTGGCTACACCACACATACATTCTAGGATAGGAGGAAAAAAACGCTCTGGGTTGTTTGCATTTCTTTAAACCAATCACAATCATCTTGGGCGGCGCTAAGCTCTGGACGGTGGCTCTGCAAAATAGTCTCAGGAAGGAACTTGTTTTGGTGGAACATTTGCAACACGCAAAGGAAAAGGCCACATAAAATATTAAATAACGTTTACTGTTCACACATTACAGTAACGTGAGCTATTTAAATTAGCTGATACATGGTTAAACCTCATTTGCTCTTACCAGTATATTGCCATGTGTACTTGGTCCACAGCAATTCTGCCAATCAGCCCCAAAACATACCAGTTAGAGAGGAAATGTCGTAAACATATTCTTAGTAAATCTTTACAATCATTTCCTGAAAGAACCAAGCAGACCTGCCTTGTTGCACCATCAAAACATTTTTTTCAAAACTTGCCATTTTCAGTGTGTAGCTCGCTAACTTGAAGTTTGTTGCTGTTTCCCAAAGCGAAGGGATTTTGAGAACAGCAACACCAAAAGAGCGGAAGGTGAGGGACATGTAAGGCTTGAAAATGAACTTCCGTTGATCCAGACTAGGTACTGTATGACCAGTAGCATAGAATTGCTAATGTTAGTGGAGTGTATAACTGACATTACTGCGACAGTTTGCTGACTTTTTGACTCTAATTCTCTACATTTACAAGAGTAAAACATGAAGGAAACACACTGTACCTCTCCGGGAGACATTGTTGTTTCATTCTTGAGGTCCCGTCCCACTCTCAGTCAGCTCCCCTTAGGATGACTTTAAACCAACTGACTCAAGAGAAATGAAAGGAAATTGACTGTCCCATTATCGTGTGGTTGTTCAGCAAAACATCCATAGTCTAGCTTCAATGTGAACAAAACCAATTAAATCGTCAGAAAAGCCCAAATCCAGGCCCTTGGGGGTTGGTTAACCAAAACAATCCAAGAAAACATATGTTCTTGTTTACCCATAGTGGTATCTAGTCATGCAGATATGGTAGTTGTTTTACTTGAATTGCTTTCTACTGAAGAAATAGTCCCTATCAAAATTCCTGAGAAAGGTCTGTGGATTATCCTGAGTAATGAAGACATTGTTTGTGAAAACAGATGTTGTTGAATTTTTCAAATGTCTAAAAGCACTATACACCAAATTGCCATTGACCTCAAGTGTATTGTATATAAAAAAAAATATTTTGATTGAATAGGCCCTTTAAATTGCTTCCACAGGTTTGATATTCTCTATTATGTACATATATGAATTTACACCATTGCTATCTTCTTAGAAAAGCTGTCCAGATCCGTAGGAAAGAGTTAGTCAAACTGAGTTCTGGTGGCTCGGCCCTGCACTGCACCCCCTGTTGTCTGACATGAAAAGACGCAGCTGTTTTTGTCCTCAAGTGAGAACAGTGAGAGCGGGCAGAGGCTCCCTAAAATAAACAGGCTATCTGTTCAGCCCCAGGGCTGGGTCAGGGTCACACTCCATGGTGCTCCCTCACTGGGGCTCTCTCTGCCCACATCACAAACACAGCGCCTCACTTCTTCACTGGTTGAAAACAGAGCATTTGACTTGAATTAAAACAGTATTTCAGGAAAATAAACAGCGGCTTAGTTTGAAAAATCTTCACAGTGCCTGTTATTGTCTTTGAAAGAGAAGTGTGCTGGAGATAAAGTTGCATTTCCTCCTGTTTGACATTGACAGTTAAATGATTAAATATTGTTTTAATATAATAACATAGGCACTGAAGTGGATGTACAGTAACTGTCAAGAATAATTAGAAAACCTGTACAGTGTAAAATTGAATGCATAGGTTCTAATGCTGGTTTTCCAGTCAGTGTGAGTACTGTATTATTCTTTTACGCCAGGATATTTTCACTGTAAAATACCCTTAAGTCACTATAAAGATATTTTGAGATAATTACAAAAAATATTTGATGTAATTAAGTGAGGTACTTTGAGCTAAATGCTCACATCAGCAGGCTTACAATAACATTGCTAATATGTTTAGCAGATATAACGTTTACTATGTTCACCATCTTAGTTTAGCATGTTTGCATACTAACATTTGCAAATTAACAGGAAACACGAAGAAGAGCTGGGGCTGAAGGGATGTCATTAGTTCTGCAGGTATTTAGCCATATATCAAAGTATAGAGAGCCAAAGTCATGGCGTCACATCGAGGCTAAACTAGCTTCCCAACATTACTTTCATCTGTCTTTCTGAACAAATAAAGGTTTACTTTACATATCAACGGAAAATTGCCCAAATCTTCATGATTTTAACAAAGTCAAATAAGGATTACTTGATGAGCATACAAAAACTACAACGGCATTTACTCTCTAACTGGGTGGCATGACGTTGGCATATGTGTGGTTTGAGTGGAATGTCTCAAAAAAGTTTGGATGGTTTGCCATGAGATTTGGTACAAATTATAGATATAAAAATATGGACGTAGCCTCAGTGACACATAACTTTCTGAGGAGCCAATATAAGCCTGAATATAATTTAAACGGGTGAGAAAAACATTCAACCCTCCCACGGTTGTAATGAAGGGGGAACTTAGCTACAGAGAACAAAAACATTTTGTATGCCAGGCTGTAAACTTCTGCTGTAAAGTGGGGTATTTTAACATAAGGGTCTATGGGGATTGACTCTCTTTTGGAGCCAGCCAAAAGTGACCACTCGATGAACTGCAGTTTTTGGCACTTCCGCATTGGCTTCATTTTTCAACATCAGAGGTTGCCACTTGGAACAAACTTTCATCTTCTCCTCAAAATGTTTTGTAAAAACTTTGGTGATCCCTTCACTTTCTAACTAGCACCATCATTAGGTAAAATGTTTAATTTGTCCAATAAGGTTTGGTCGTTTTGGAGGACAATAAGTATGCATTAGGATCTATTTAAATGTCAAATAGTCCAAAATATCTCATGTTCAAAACAGTAGCTAGCAGGTTTCCAAGTCAAAGCCCTTTTTTCTCTAGGGCTTCATTGCAATAAATGTATACTTAGCTCTTAATTATATGGCGGATAACCACAGATTCCAAACGTGATTGCAGTAAGGTTTGTGACTCCTCCTATGAACTCTAATTACAGCGAGAGTGAATATTGTTTTGAAAGGATTATTTTTCATCCAGCTGTAATGAAATTTGTTGGAAGAAGAAGAGGATAGAGCGGGACAATATATCCCCCCGTGTTTTCCAGCTCAGGAAGGAGGCTTCCACCACAGGGACAATGAGTCTCTGAGCGCAAGAGGCCTCCACAGGCGTGTGGCCCGCCATCATCCATTGGCTCAGGGGACAGCTGTGTCACGCTGCGCTGTTTGGCCCTGTGCCCCAGGACAGCAGTTGCCATAAACAAACAGTGCTGAAAGCTACTGGCCCAATCCCCAGCTCTTTTCAAGACGGTGCAGCGAGCCGACTGACCTTCGCCCAGCTCACTCCATTAAATTGGAATAGATTTTAACAGCACTTTGAAGACTTCAGCTGAAACACTGCTTGTCCTGTACCAAACAAGGGGAATGAGAAAGAGGACAAATTGGCTGCTAGGCACTTGATTTTTCCATATGTGCTCTAGTACCTTTATTTGATGATGTACTGGGGGGAAAAAACACATTTCATACTTGGCGAGTACACAGGAACAGCATTCGGTCCTCAAGCTGTTCAATGAAGTCGGAAACTTGGAGGAAATGTATGCTCTCAAGTGTACAATCCCAACTCAAGGTCCAGTTACTCGCTTTTTCTGGAACCTTCAACCACATAACATGAGCTTCATCAGTGAATGGAGTTTGTCCAGTTGTCATGAAGAAAGATCTGTTGACTTTCAAGCTCAATAGCTGTTCTGATTTCGTACATATCACTATTAGAACTTCTCGTCTATAATGGCTCAAAAATGAAGCATGAAAGTACATACTATATGATATGGTTGAGATAATATATATATATAAAAAGCAAGTAAGCAGACCTTGAGTTGGAATTGCTTTTTCAAACTACTATTTCCAAAGTCTAAAAAGGAATGTTTATAGCCTCGTGAGACCGTCCTGATCTGGCGAGCTCCAGTTCTCCTCTCCCAGATCAGTCTGGCATCTTGAGGCAGAGAAAATTTGGAGCCGTTAGCCAAACGACCGGGCCAATCAGCGTTGGTTTTGAGGTGGGTTAGGTGGTGATAGACAGATGGTTTATCCAATCAGCTAACCAGTATTATCAGACAGCGGTAGCCCTAATTCTGTTAGCCGCTCGCTAATGCTTTTTTTCTCTTGGATCCTTCTTTTGGAATATGGTCCGGGAACCTGAAATGGTTCCTTTTATTCCTAAATTCTCGTTACACAAACGGCAAATCTCCTTTACCGACATGTTGCTTGCATGCTGAGCTAACGAGCTATGCTTTGCCTGCAGCAGCAGGGGCGGGCTTGTGGTTGTATTTTCATACGCTTCGTGGATCTGATTGGTTGATTTGGCCCGTCTATCACCAACATAGGTGATAAACAGATGGTTCATCCAATCAGCTAACCAGTATTTCCGCCCCTTCCCAAAAGTTCTCCAACGGAAAGTTCCCAGATGGATATGCCGAGCAAATGCGAAGCAATCCATCTGGCGGAGTCAGGTTAGAATGTTTATGCCTGAGGGTAAAAATGCTTTTTCATATATTTGTAGTACATACAAGTTCCTTAAACCAATTGTTAAAAATGTTGGGAAATATGCTAATTTGCTTTCTTGCCAACAGTTACGAACAAATGATGGAAAGCATTGTGCTGAAATCAATTAATCATTTGAACAAAAATTTGATGACCTGAACGAAAGTATGAATAAGTAAGTAAGTGGCGAATGCGGAACAGCGAATTGGCAACATAGAGGACCTCTAAGACACACCAAAATGACCTGGGACCTCTCCAAAGAAGTGCAATTGTTAAAAACTAAAGTCACCTACCTGAAATCCCAGAGCAGAAGGAATAACCTGGTGTTTGTGGACCCAAAAGAGGGCCTGTTGGAGTCATCTATTCTGGATCGGCGACAATTCATTGAAAGGATGTCCCTCGCTTGTAAAACTTGGTTTTGGGAAACAACAACAAACTTTGAGCTAGCAAAATGCTTGCAAATGGCAAGTTTTGAAGACAATTTGAATTGTGCAATAAGGCAGGTCTGCTTGGTTCTTTCAGGGAATGATTGTAAAGATTTACTAAGAATATGTTTACAGCATTTCCTCTCTATCTGGGACGTTT
The DNA here is from genome assembly GCF_004354835.1 of Perca flavescens. Classification (NCBI taxonomy): domain Eukaryota; kingdom Metazoa; phylum Chordata; class Actinopteri; order Perciformes; family Percidae; genus Perca; species Perca flavescens. The sequence continues at coordinate 1,009,561 of NC_041339.1, forward strand.
TGGGACTGACTGGTGGGATTGCTGTGGATGAAGTACACACAGCGATACACTGGTAAGAGCAAATTATGTTTAACCATATATCCAGCGAATTTAAATAGCTCACGTTACTGTATTGTGTCAACAGTTAACTTCATTTAATATTGTATGTGTGGAGGGGCCAGGCCTTACTCCGCTGCACTGTGGAAATAGGTTTGGCGAGCGAGACTCGTCCTCCAACCCTGGTAAAGACTTGTGGAGAAAGGTCTGGCAATGCCAGACTATACAAAGGTCACTACAAACATACCAAACCTAATTATTTGCGTCTCATGTTAAAAGCAAAAAGAATCCAACAGAAATCTGCTACTAGAAAGCTGCCTTCATGTCCATTATGGGGGAACCGTATTACTGTAATGAGGTTAAAGCAAATGTTGACCTTAATGATTTGTGTTTCTGCAGTAGTCTACTTACAGCTAAAATCTATATTGCAGAAATTCCAATCTCAAGGCACTGTACTGGGCACAGATAAAGACACATAATGAATTGAAAGAGATTGTAACAAATAGAGGCACAGTATCCAAACTTTACAGATTAAATCTGTGTCCTCTGGAGTGGCGTGGATAAAGTTACATTACAATGGGAAAATGTTCTGGGAAAACAGCTATCGCTAACAATGGGACACTATAATGCCACATACAAATTACCTGTCAAAATGTGTTAGATAGAAACTTATACAGATGACGATTTTATACCAAACATACAGTATATAACTCCACAGAAGCTGAATAAAATGAATCCTAATATGTTAGAGAGCGAGAGAGAGAGAGAGGAACTTCAACATCTGTGTTATGACACAGAAATAAGAGACATTTGGAAAGGAGTCCAAAATATGTTATGTTAATGCCCAGAAGTGTGTTTGTTGTGAGCCAAAGTGGACGGACTGAAGTCTGCGGCAACACAACGCATGATACAACAACAACAATGACATTCCTGTCTGTGAAAAGGATTATTCAAGTGAATTGGAAAGAAAAGGAAATCAAATTGTTTTTCTTTGCATCACTGGCTAAAGGACTTTATAGAACTGGTAATGATGGAACGTGCAGCCTCAGCTTTACAGGGGTTTTGCAGAGATAATGGTTTAGATGGACTATGGACACATATAATAATAGGCCTAAATAAGAGACATTTAGTTTAAGAGTGTGTTTTGACCGTTGAAGCTGAAAGTTTGGTGATGCAATGATTTCCTATAGGCCTATATGTATTTATATCTCTATATTCTTGATTTGTTTGTTTGGGTTGTTTGTATTTTTCTCCTTTTCTTCTTTTTTGTAATAAAAATGTTTAAAAAAAAAAAAAGATACAACCTGTTCACTTTAGAAGTGCTTTTATTTTAACCTTGAGTCTTTATTCTAAGATTAACTAAGTGGCTGCTGGCTGTATATAAAAGACAGATATAAGAGTAGTATCGCTCGTCTCTTCTAACTCTCCGTAGCAGAACTTCAACTTTCCCAAAATGTCAAACTATTCCTTTGAAAATCTTCAATAATAACTTCAAGTTGCTTGAGATATATTTGTTTATAATTTTTTCTCCACTCCAACCACTATTCCACAAACTACCATGTGAATAAAAAAACTGATTTGCTGTTTATATGTGTAAGCCTTCCAAAAACACAGAGGATGTAGTCAGTCATGACGATATCAACAGCTCATTTGGGCTTAACTTGGCTGAAGGCAAACTCAACACGGCTTTATATTGCCATAACATGCTGCTGGAAGGGTCTGACATTAGGGATTACCAGCTAAATGATCCTTTCTCCCACAACCTTTTCACTCGACGAGTGTAGCTTATTGTTTTTCAGTTATCTCAATACTCGTAAGATTTAAGTTCATATTCTTGAATTTCATTTCAAACATAATATACTCTGTTATTTGATGCTTTTTTTCCATCATGTCGAATGGATGAACACACCAGATACACACCAAATAAATGACTTTACAAAGTAATAAATAAAAGAAATAGATGGTTTTAAGCCCATTTCCAAACAGTATTACATGAGTTCCAGTACAATATACTGTATGGCTGTAATTGCCAAACTGAACAAGACACTTTAATTAAGGAGAGATGCAATTGAAAGCAAGTGGGACACTCTTAATTGTATGCAAAGCTCATGTTGCCAGTGATTCTCAAAGAAGTGTCTCATTACTTGCAACGCATACACAATTGTTCCAAGTGTTACCTCCAAGACAATATCCTAATCATTCACACCCTGTAGCTCACGGAATGCTTTTATAACCGTGAAAAGGGTCCAATTAAAACCACTTTGTTTGACCATCAACTCAGCTCAACTAAGAGATCTTGGAGCAGAGCCTGATGCAGTATTTTCTACCACCATAACCACAGCATCACATAATTGACTTTTGTTGGTGGAACAACATGCTGCCAAATGACTTGCAGTTCCTCCGGTCTCTGAATTAAAACCCTTTCCAAAGCTTTCTAAAGTATCTGCTCGAGCCCAAATCCCCTTTAGACCCTCTGTGTTTATGTTTATTATGACATGTATCTTTATATGAGCAGTCATTTTTGCATGCTAAACTAAAAAACAGTGATTATACAGGCATACATCGCATGCCTGTGGTTCATTCATTCAACAAAAGTAAATACATGAATGAATACATGAATCATATCAGTTATGTATAATGCCAGTACTATGTTTTTGTTTAAATGTAAGAGTAAATATGTATGTTTCATTAAAAAAACACAACATCAAAATGCTGATTACAAGTCTATAAATTTTCAAATTCACAGTCAAAGTCTGTCATTCTGCACAGGATGTACTTCCACTGCCGATCTCTGAAACAGAGTACAAGACAAAATGGTGTCAGTTCAAGGATCACAAATGACCAAACAAAAATGTTTCTTCAGTTTTTGTTTGGTCTGCCAATAAATACTGGTCCCATAGGCTGTACTACGGAGATCCTTTCTTACAATGCAGCCATGAAATGATTTCAACAATTTTGTATATTTGTAGATTCTAGATCCAGACTGCTGCTTCATGGGATCAGAAGTTATTAGGAAACAGATGTTGTGAGCAAACCTTAGCACTCCACTAAAGGTGGTCTGGGCACCACGGATGAAGTAGCCATAAGAAGGGATCACCATTTCCGCCTCCTCTCTGAAGTATTCAGGAATGTCATTGGTCTTCCTGTGGAAAGCAACAAAAAGTTTGTGTTATGTTTTGGCGAGTTAAGTTTAAATATATAAAGCTTTAAAAGGATAATTTTACATTTTGGGAAATATGATTATTCACTTTCTTGCTGAGATTTAGATGAGAGGATCGATTCCACTGTCACGTCTGTACAGTGAGCTACAGCCAGGAGACAGTTAGCTTAGCACAAATTTGCAAAGCTAGCCTGGCTTGGTCCAAAGGGGGAACAATAAACTCACTTATCAACATGTTATATATTGTTTGTTTACTTGTTTACTGTAAGTGTATGTTATGTGCAGGATGATTTCTTAGCAAGGAGCAGTGACTTCCTGGAGTCTCCAATAGCAAACTCAAGGCTAATAAATAGTCTGGCCTGGGTTAACCCCCCTTTGAGTATTTTACAAGCTAACTCTTTTCCAATAAAAGTAGCTAGCACAAGCTCCAAAAATTGCTAATACGCTCATTTGTATATTGGTGACATCATCGTGTATCATTTGCAAAAAACTTAGTGGTTGTGAAAGTTGTTAACGTCACTAAATCTAACGAGAAAGTCGCCAAGCATCCACTGACTTCAGCTTCATGTTTAACAAACAGATACAGTATCAATCTTCCTATCTACTGTAACTCTTGAGAAAAAAGGGAATAAGCATATTTCCCAAAATGTTGAACTACTACTTTAACACAGCCCTCTGAGAACGTACATGCAGGAGTAGGGACAGCGGCGTTTGTAATAGCAGCAGTAGAACTGCCATTCCCGGTCAAGAACAGATTCAAAGTACTTGCTTTGTACGCCTGCTACCAGGCCGTTGCGAGTGCATGTTGAAGTCCTGCAAAGACAAATGAGAATCATTCAGGTATAAAAAACAAAAACAGGTAAGGACACAGAAAAAGATCTAAAATAAAACCCCATCCTCTCCTGTTATCACCGAGTCATTCTTTTCCCTGCTTTCAAACAAAAGGTAATTGGATTTCTTGAGAGGTAAAACTGAAAATTATTTCAGACAAAGAAAAAATTTGTCTATATTGTTATGAAGTATAAATACTGGTCTGTTGACATTGCAATTTCTATGGCCCATACACTTTCCTGTCACCACAACACACATTTGTGTGACATTTGTCATGGTAACATGGGCACAGCCATCAGCCATTTAGCCAGTGGGGGTAGTTTTCCTGCAGGGTAATGTCCTAACTGGTGTAATTCAAACAAACAGCTATGTTAAAGAGAGGCAGGAGGCGTGGCAGGGATAGAGTTCACAGTATTGTAGTCTTTATCAGGGGCTGGGTGCAGTCGAGCTTAACTTGAAATCAATCTGAAGAACACAAAAAAAATGCTCTTCTGCCTAGAACAAGTAATCTGAAGCAGATATAGTCAGCGATTTGTTTACTTGTGTGATTCAAGCTGCTGTTTATGTGATCCTGCAAGGCTACAATTATCCCTCCAAACTGGTTTATTAAAGTTTGATCCAAGTCCTTTAATTAGATCAACCTTTCTTTGCAGTTAGTTCAAAGTTTGTGGAACATGTTAATGTAAGATTTTGGCATTAATTGTTGCATAGTCTATTTTTACTATCTAGTTTTTGTGAATAACATGTTGCAAAACCCAGGAAAATGCTTTAACACGTGGTTCATAAAATGCAATGTGATGTCTCTGAAGCACCATTGGACATTGGCCTGTTGGAGGAATCTTGTTACGATTCACAGGAGGAAGTCATGTTCCCAGGAACTGTCAGTGTTGCTGGCCAGGGAGGACCAGGAGGAACTGCTTTGTTCCTCTGAATGAGAGAACAGACATTCTATTATATGGAGAATTATATTAAACTTAAATTATTCAAGCAGTTTAGAATTAGTGGGAAATATCCAGTCATGCTAACCTAGCTAACATTTTGTTATTGGAGTTATGTTGCGTTATTTTGTCAAATGTCATTCAATTTGATTATTAAACACAATTTTATCAGGTGGTCAATATGTTGACCATTTTCCATATTACCTATCCTCACTCTAACTGGGTATTTGCAAACTAATGTTAGTTTTGTTGGTTAAGCTCGCTAGTTCAGTTAACTACGCAGCAGTTACAGTTACGCAACTATACAATTGTAAATATAGTTTGTGTGGTGTTTTTGTGTGGTACTTGGGGCTGGCTCCAAAAGCAATTCAACTCCCATGTTAAAATGCCCAACTTTACTGCAGAAATAAACATGTTTACAGCCTGGTACAAAAAAACGGTTTTAGTCTCCAGATGATTTCCATGTTCATAACTGCACCCATTTAATTAATATTATGGCTTAAAGTTATACGTAATTAAGGGCATGTCCGCACAGGTGGGTAGCATGGACTGTAGGTTTAATTCGGCCCGCCACAGCTCCATCCACCTCTTTGCCCATTTTTGGATTAGCGTATAGCAGGCATGTAAGGCACTGCCAAGATGGCGATGGCTGGAGACATCCAGTTTGAGCTTCATTTTTTCCTCTTCAGAAACCTATGGACGATGTACGAGACTACATCCATATTTCATACAGTCTATGGATTTAATTCTGTAAAGTAGCTGATAAATGTCCACCTACTACACAATTGGCTAAGTTTAACAACAAACAATGCTTTGCTAAATGACAGTTTAGTTTTAGTTTTAGTTTTAGTTTTAGTTTTAGCAGCTAGCACCTAGCCTTGTCCAATGTGCTCCAGGCTCTATGGGTTGTTGATGCGTTTGTGACTTTTTCTCTCTCCCTGACCTGCCTTCAGACCTCTTTCTGTGAACAAAGCTCTGAATATAACACAGGAAATGTACCAAACTCACACAGTGATGTAAAAAACATTCCTCAGTCTAGTCTAGTCATATTATTTAATTTTTTTCCCCACAACCATCTGGCGACCCCCAAAAATGATCTTGCGACCCCCTTGGGGTCCTGACCCCCAGGTTGAGATCCACTGCTCTAGATGAGAACTTCCATTCCAACAACACGGGTGGTTTTGTTCATACAACAGTTTCAGCATCAAACTTCACACAGACCTCGTATTTGTTGTCTGCTAACAGTGACCTTTACCAAATGTTGTTAGTCAAAGTATGCCTAGACATACAGTAAAGGCACATAACTTGTTTATTCAGGCATTTTTTATCTTTGATCTGTAGGCTACGTCCTGCTGATTGGAACCTTTGGTTCTGAAATGGGCCAAAGATGTGCCTATGACGTGGCTTTCACATGGATATGTCTGTGATAAATGTTCTTCTAAAATGTTCATCTGGGCCAAGATGAACAAAGCTGCTGTCCAGAGTGAAAAAGAAGCTGTAGAAAACTGCTCACAGAGTGTACCAAAAAAACTTACTGTACACATGTAATCTGACTCAGATGTTGATCTCCTTACAGTGCATTTTGAATTATTAATGTAGTCGCATATTATTCTGCAGCATTTATTTATATCACTGCTGGTTAAGTCCCTGCTAACTAAGACATGAGTGTAATGTTTGCAATAAGATAAATGGGAGAAAAACCTAATTAAGGACACTGGTATGTATTAGTATGCTCTATTAATGCTAGACGTCCGCTTATTCAGTTTAAAGTCCTTTTGTTTCTGCCACCTGTGATAAATGTAGGTCAGCTGACAGAATTTGCAGGCATCTTTTTAGGTCCTGCTCTAAGCTCACAAGGTTTTGGGTTGACATTTGTACAGTGTCGTATATAACAGACAACTGGCTCCTGACTGTCTCTTGGTTATACTGGACTGCTCCAACGACTCTCTGCACCTTCCCTCCACTCACTCACACACAGTTCATCTGAGTGAATTCTGTGCATCTCTGTGCTACAGGCTAGTCGTCCTACAGAGAAAACTGCTGAAATTCAACTTAAATTCACTCTTAAAAATCAAATCAGTCCAACTAACATGGTATTTAAACTTTCAATACACTCAATCAATCACTGACAGAGGACCCACCACTCCATCCCAGCACGGTTGATGTCGTCCCACCAGCAGTCACTGGGCTCCCCCAGACCCTCAGGCGTGGGCTGGCACTCAAACGTCCACAGGCGGTCCGAGCCGTCCGTCTCGCTGAAGTAGCTCCTGACGGCCACGAGGACCTCTCCGTGGGGACACTGGAAGTTGAAGCTCTGACGGTAGCCGTTGACCCAGCCCATGTCATGATGGTCGTGAGACTGAGCTGCCACTGTGGCCAGCGAAGACAACGCCAACACCAACAGAGCAGGATTCATGTTGAAGAAATCAGTCCGTCTGCTGCGCTTCCTCGCAGCTGCCTCCCTTTAAACTCCTCCAGGTCTTTTGTTATCCAGATGTTTTGTAACCAGGAGTGATGTGTAATTTGCTGCTCTTGGGACAAATCCAAAAGTGGACCTCACTTGACATTTTAAGGTAGACTCTGAGACAGAGCAGTCACATAGTCTCACCGTAGATACGGGTTAACCTTAAAAGACAGCACTTTCAGATTACATGCAATCAGATACTGTTAGCATGTGTTTACCATCTAATTACTCCGGCTGTTAACTTTGCAGTGTGATCATGTTTTTTTCATGGCTTTTTCCAATGTAAGTGGTAATTAAACTGTTTTATTTTATCATGAGCATCACATAACATTTTGTTACCAAACAGACATTATAAAAACACACAAAAATATCTATCTATTGAAATGCTAAACAATTTTTGACAAAATTGAATAATGTGATACATGGTGGAGATGTATTTGGTTATTCCATTCCCATTAACGGATTAATTAATAAACAGTCATAAGTAACGTGGATAAGCTATGGCCAAGAACAAAAAGGCATGATAAAGCATAAATCTCACCTTTGTGTTGCTTGTCCAAGTAAGTTTTCTTGTGCAGTAGTCTGGCATTGCCAGCCCTATCTCCACAGCGCTGTGGAGGAAGGTCTGGCTACAACACACATACATTCTGGGATAGGACAAAAAAACTATCTGGGTTGTTTGCATGAATATAAACCAATCAATTGTCTTGGGCGGAGCTAAGCTGCAGACACAGCGACGCTGGCTCTGCAAAATGGTCTTGGGAAGAGAAACTTTTATGGAACATTTGCACGCCGCAAAAGAAAACAGCACATACAATATTTAATGATGTTAACTGTTCACACAATACAGTAACGTGAGCTATTTAAATTAGCTGGATACATGGTTAAACAGCATTTGCTCTTACCAGTATGTCGCCGTGTGTACTTCCATCCATCCATCAATACGTCCATAGCAATCCCCACCAATCGGTCCCAAAACGTCCCAGTTACATAGTAAATGCCTTAAATATATTCTTTGTAAATAAAATCATTCCCTGAAAGAACCGAGTAGGACTGCCTTATTGCAAAATCCAAATTATTTTCACGTGTAGCTTGCTAACTTGAAGTTTGTTGAGTTTGAGAACGGCAACACACAGAGAGCGGAAGGTGAGGGAGCATCCGGCACAAAATTACAATAATAAAAACTTATGACAAAATCTGATCTTCTATCACATCAGGCAATGCATTCTCATGAATGGGTTCGTATGATATCGTACCAAAATGTATGCACACCAATTCGTATGATATCCTATGAAATTATGGCGATAGCCGGTTGGTCACGTGGCAACCAGTCACGACAATTAAGTTTAGCAGCCTTTACAGTTCAATTTAGCAGAGTAAAGGTTATGGTAAGCCGGGAAAAAGGCACCGTGAAGGTTGCTGTTAAGTTTAGCTGACAAAAAATGACTGTCCTGTGGCTAGGGTTAGGGTTAGTGGGTTAGGGTTAGTGGTTTAGTAGATTAGGGGTCAGGGATAGTAGGTTAGGCACCAAAACGACTACTTGTCATCAGATTGTGGTTTGGGTTTAAACACCAGTCCCCTTAAGTAGTACTCCCGGCACACAAACACCTGTTTCCTGGGTGAAAGTGTTGTGTTTTCCCCTTAACTTCTTCCAGAACACAAACTCCACTCCCCTGCTTAAAAGCCCTGTGTTTTAGGACCTACCCATTGACCCTGACCTCCTCTCTACACGGATCTTAGCGCTCTTATACAGCAGCAGTCAGTGTGGTGCATACAGCAATAAATACGTGGAATACAAATTACAGTGCATTACTCTTCGTAGCGTTCCATCCAAGACCATCCATTACAAACAATCATTTACGTGGCTGTTCTGCACAGATACAGATCTCTAAGTGCTTACATGACCCGTACATTCAATAGAAACCACACACAAATGGATGAGGGCAGACTCACTCATCCATTTTCCTCACTGTATCACAAGAAAACAACTTTAAGATTTCCCACAGCTTCTCCTGTTACTGTGAAACAGTGCTCCTGTAAAAGCTGACTGGCAGACAAAGAAGGCTTTGTTAGAAAAATTAGCTCATATTATTTATTTAAGTGTGGTTTTAGAATAGTTTTTTTCTAGATGTGACCATATTATGTTCCGGGACATATGTCAGAAGAGTTCAGTGGAGCATAATAATGAAATTTAGATCATTTGTTTAGGAAGTGTGCTTCCCACACCACACTAAGACACACATTACTACATTAGCAGTGGTGATATGTCACTTTTTGCATCACGTTTGCATTACAAAATCCTCTGCCAACGACCAAAACAGCCGTTGGCATCAATGGATTTCAATGGATACATTATAAAAATATAATTGAAGATTCAAAGGTTTTATTTGTCACATTCTTGTGTTCTCTCAGTAACATTCTGCATACTCTTAAGCCTATGCTAAAAAGTGAGTGTGCAGTGAAGAATGAATAATACGAATTGGAATAAATATATAAAGACAGGTAATATAAGTATTAAAATGCTTAAGTGTAGATTGGTCAATTTTTCAGTATGTAAAATGTAATCTGAACATACAGATGTCAGCAAGTTTTACAATAAAAAATGTTCTTAGAGCGTACACCCATGTATAGGGGTTTGCTCCTCGACGCAGTGGCCGCAGGTTCGACTCTTTGCTGCATGTCATTCCCCCTTTCATGTCTTCATCTGTCCTATACAGATAAAGGCCTAAAATGACAAAAAAATATAATCTTTTAAAAAAAAAAAAAAACTTTTGGAAGATCTATATTTATTGTCTTCCACAGAAAATACTGTTTTTAGATCTAAGACCAAGATAACATTTACATTCAAATAAAGCCGAATGTGTGCTAAATCACACTAGGAAGTATCTCTTTTATCTTCTTTGATCCATGCTAATTAAATCTATCATCAGTCATGTGAATTTAGTTTAAAGGTTGGACAAAACACAGTTCTGGCATTTCTACCTATACTGCATTAGCCTAGAAATCTAGACGCACCCTAGCGGCAGCAAATGTAGCCAGGGGGTCTAGCAACTCTCCGTTGACTTGCGAGCTGGAAAAACTGAATTCTGGCCGGGCTAATCACATCGTGTATAGGGTCGGTGGGCGGGCTTAGGGCTCCTGCTGCTGGGAACAGCGGCCTTTCGAATCGGCTTTGGCCGCGACTCTGGAAGACTTGGAGAACAAAGAACGGCACTGAAGTCATTCTTATTAAAGTAAGATATGTTCGGAGTTTTGCCGACCGGATACGGCAAAAGTTGAATCTATCAGCTAGCTTCCCTACCTTCTTCGTTGCTCTGGTTGGTTGTAGCGCTATCCTATTGTGTGCAGAGAGAATTTGAAAGACAACTGTTTATCCCGCCCCTCGGATTGAGCCCTGTCAATGGTGAGTTCTCAGACCCAACATCTTGATGTGGATCTGGCTTGTCAGGCTAATACTGCATTATATTTTAATTCAATTCAATTTTATTTATAGTGTCAAATCTTAACAGAAGTTATCTCAGGATACTTTACAGAAAGAGTAGGTCTAGACCACACTCTATTTTTAATTTACAGAAACACAAAAAAATCCCCCCAAGAGCAGGCATGTGATACGGCAGTGGCAGTGAAGTACAGAGCTTAGAGAGAGCCCCCCTTAACTTAAACAATATAGACAAAAATGAATATACTGTAGAATATTTACAATAAGTGACCTGGTTCACTATAATAATTCCAAAATAATGACTAACATATTTATTAGTTGTCAGTGATTCAAAGGATCCAAAGTCAGCAGCATCTGAATTCCTGTTCAGATCTTGGTTGGTTGTCTTGAAAGATATTGTGAGGACTGGCCTTTAGTCAGAGGCCTGGCTGCCTCCACTGTGTGATCTTTGGCACAGTGCAGTCTGTATGTCACAGTCAGATTAAAGTATGAATGGAGCCCTACATTCTCCAAGTGCCAACAGCACTGCTCTAAATAGAGCATTTTAAATAGACAATAGTTTCTATAAATACATCCCAGTCCTGCTCCATTTTGACTTTTGTGGAACTCCTCATGCAGTGAGTCGCATACTATTCCTGGAGATGTGCTGTTGTTTAATTTTAGATGCTTTGAGGGTGATCTATATCACATTGGATCATATTCTCAGGCACACATTGATCGAATGGATTTCTCTCCTCACTAATCAAACATTTAGGTAACTTAACTCTTAAAGGCCGCGCTATATGCTTCTTTCGACTGTTGCTTTCTGCTGTTAAGCTGCAGATTATAGGTTTGCAATGATGTAATCAATCGTTCACCGTGACTTTAGGTCCCGTATGAGTGACAAATGGCAGTTTTATTTTCTTTAAAATATGGTGGAAAAGTGTGGACCTCTAGCTCACCCCGTAGAGTGTGTGCTCAATGTAGGCTGAGTTCCTCAGTTGATGTTACAGGAAGGAAGCCACCAGGGGGGCAGTGCTCCCCGTGACCCACAGCCAAACTCATGGGTCAGACTCATCTGGTAGCAAAGGAGGGCCGAGACTAAGAGCTACATGGAAAAATATGCACCAAACAAGCAACTTTGAAATTGTGCTGTTTCTATGAATACAAAAGTTGAGTAACGTTTGGCATAACAACTTGTTGCATGACTGCCACCAACAGTTGGGCGTAGCCTAGAGCATCAGGTGGGTGAAAACATGGAGGCCACACTAACAAAAGATCTGCTGCTGTTTTCTTATGCGAGCATCCAAACAGCACATCGCCAAGTGTTTGTTTGTGTTATCTGCAGGACAACCAACAGGAAAAGAAACAGATAATGTGTTGTTTTTTTCATTCATGGGCCTATTTATGAATAATTTTAAACATATTATGTATGTGCATGTTTCTTGGCAGGGGCATTTGTCCACAATAAACAATTTATTGTCACTGAAATATGTTCAGTGAACCAAAGTCGCCTCCATCAAATGTCAGTCGTCAACAACGCGTCACCAACTCTCACCAAAAACTCGGTTAGCAAAATCCAGTCCAAGTTTCCCACCTCTGATTCCCACAGGAAGTTACGTGAATGGTGACGTTTTCACTCGGGAAAATGTTTTTCCGATGTCCATGAACGCACGGTAAAAATCACGCAAGAACGTTCACTCTTGTTACTGGTTAGATGTTTCTGGGGCGGGAGCGATGAAAGTAAATACAGGAAGAAGGTCATGTGTTCTGGACTAGTGCATATTTCTTGCATCTCCAAGGTCAAACCAGCTCATTTCATTTCAATAATCAGACATTGTTTCGCGGGCGACGTTACTACGTCTGCTCTGGTCACTGAGACTTCTCTCTGCTCTGCTTGAGTCTGTCTCCAACTTTAGCGGCGGCTGGTTTGACCACGGAGATGCGAGTGATGGACGGCAAGCTTGACTGCTGTCTATTTCTGTGAGAGAAACACTGCAAGTTGCTACAGTTTGCTGCTCTGCTGCATCGCAGACTGCTGAACACACCTGACTACAGGAGACATTTAGCTTAGACTTGCGGAGTACGTATAGTTGGTGCGGTTTGAGGTCAGATCACGTTCTTACCACAAACGAACCACTCCAAAGTTCGATCAAAGCATACCAAGACCACCTCATCAAGCAGGTCTCTGTACGCTTGTTTGGTCCGCTTTTGGCACGCACCCAAGTGCGGTTGCTGCATTCTGACCTGCCCAAACGAACCGCACCAGTGGGGCAAATGAACTCAAGCACAATTCAACTGAACTAAACGAGGCAGGTGTGAAAGCACTCTGAGTCTCAAGTCATTTGGGCCAAGTCTCAAGCAGATCAACTCAAGTAATGTCCAGTCCTTAGTTGAGGCAAGTCAAGTCCCAAATCAAGTCACTTTTTTCCCTCAGATGTCATGTGTTACAATAGCAAGGAGTTTGACTGACAGCCAGGACATCCAATCATGACAATCACATACCGGGGAGCTTTTTGAGTCGTCCAATCGTGATTCCCCATCAACTCTTTTTCCATAAAGGCAAAAACCACCTGAAGTGAGCTTTTTACACAACTGAGGAAGTTTTACTGAATTTTGCAGTTTCCATTCAGCTTTTCTCATGCACTACTTGAAAATAAATAAATAAATTCACATATAAAAATATGTGAAGGTTATCGTGTTCACCATTTTACTACACAACTTGCTGTTTTGTAATCAGGAGTCTTAATGTCTGATGATAAATAAACTCTTCATACTTCACATTGAAACTTCCTTTGTTTCCACAAGAGAAATGTGCTACTATATTTATTATGATGGCAAATACAAAATCTAAGTTATTAACCAGCAGTTTTACACATTCAAACTGATTATCACTGTCATCTCTTTCCCACAGAGCTTGTCAGGGCAGCTCTGGTCTCTCAGCAACAGGACAGACTTTCATTGTCCCAGTGGTCAGAATGAGGTTTGTATATTCAAATCAGCGGGCATTAGCAGCTGCCAAGTAGATAGTGTCCCATTCAGGAATGTTTCTGCAAAGATGACATCTTGAGGCTGTCTGTACAGAAGCAGACCAACCTGCGATTCTTCCGACTCTGTACACAGAGATTGACTAAATTCTAAAACTAACAGTGGTGAAAGAAGTATTCAGATCCTTTACTTAAGTAAAAGCATTAATACCACGCTGAAAAACTCTAATACTCTGTCACAAGTAAAAGTCCTGCGTTGAAAATGTTACCTAAGTAAAAGTATGTATCATCAGTAAATGTACTTAAAGTATTAAAAGTAAAAGTATTCAATGCAGAAAAATCCTCACATTTTAGAAACTAGAAACAATCAAAACAGTTCTGTCAATCAAATAAGTGATTAATGTTCTAATCATTTCAGCTGGACTTGTAGGCCGTTATATTGTTGGGTAGTTTACTTTATAATAAAACATCATATTTTATAAACTACATGTGTTTTGTATGCAAAAATCTTAAAGTTTTAGTGTGTAACTTTTTGATATTCTGTCGTCTGTTACATTCAAGTCAAATGAGTTGCTACAAAGCAAATTAAGACTATCAGCTACACACAACTCTCTCTGGATTTCTCAATGTGACTATGTTCAGAAGATTAGGGCGTCTGGTGACCTTACCGCACAGAAAGATAATTTCCTCTTCTGAAGAGTCCATCATGTTTTTTTAATCCTCCGTGTCCTCCTTGGCTACTAACAACTGCGTGGGGAGGGGGTTGGCTAGAGGGGCTTGTATCATGTGGACGCGCCAACAGTTTTGTTGTAATTACTTAGAATTCCTCATGGGGGAGGTAGAAACTACGCACTATAGCTTTAATGTGTAAAGTAACTAGTAACTAAAGCTGTCAGATGAATGTAGTGGAGTAAAAAGTACAATATTTCTCTCTGAAATGTAGCGGAGTAGAAGTAGAAAGTGGCATGAAAAGAAAAGACTCAAGAAAAGTACAAGTAACTCAAATGTGTACTTAAATACAATACTTGAGTAAATCTGTGCTTAGTTACATTCCACCACTACTAACTAACTAATTATGAAAACTGACACTCATTCTCAGTTTGGTGCGCTTCATTAATTCAGCATGAAACTGTCATCTCCTGTCAATTATCTCCACATAGAAGGCATTGTTTAAAAAACAGAGTGAAAAGTTTCTCTGTGTGAGAATCTGAACAGTACCAAAGGGCCAAGAGAGGGCCGACTGTTGAAGAAGGAAAAAGTCAGGTCATGTTCGAATCAGGTGATCAACACCTGCTAGACAAACTCAGCAGACACAAAACACATCTACAATATCTACCCCTCCCCTGATACTCCCTCACTGCACACACACACACACACACACACACACACACACACACACACACACAAACCTTCCTATCATGCAGACTCTTTACTGTAGGCCGTGTTGTCCTCTCTTTGCAGGACATGTCAAACAGCAGAGTAAAGGTAGCTCAGATCAGCTGTTACTAATGATATTAACTATATGGCCTTTGCTCAACCACTGGATTTCCTCTCTCTCACTTAAGCCAGTGTTAGTGGGAAGTCTGTAATTTTCTAGTTCCACATTACTGTCTGCCTGTCTTGGATGCAGTGGGCTTTTTCCCAAATGTTCACTCAAAATGAAATGTTTGGTTCAATTTATCATGTAATGTCACAAAACTGCTATTTTGTAAACATACACAGACTCATAGCAACATGAAAGAAAGTGTCAACATGGCACTACTAACTTTCCATATGGAGGTCAGTTTCTACTTCTTCTGTGGCTCTTTTAAGCAGCATTGCAAGCATAGAAATAGAATGAGAGTAGAACGGACATTGAACTGTTTGCCTTTTTTTGACTATTTGAAGAGAAAATGTGAATGAAAAGTTGGTATTGTGACAACACACATCAGTAAAGTCTTTCAGAGAACATTTTTGAAGATTATTTTTTGGGGGCTTTTCTTTTTGTTAGATAGTATAGACAGATAGGAAAGGGAGAGAGACAGAAGGAATGACATGCAGCAAAGGGCTGCAAGTCGGAGTCGAACCCAGGCTGCTGCAAAGGACTCGGCTTACATGGTGAGCTAGAGGTTGGCCCTAATGGAGAATAGAAAAGAATTTGATGACTTACCAAAAGAAAGATGAAGCAATTAAATCTAGCAATCCTCAATTCCTCTCTGGCTTCAAGGCAATGGATATAATGCACAAAAGATGCTTCTCCACGCTTCGCACTGCTCATTTGTCGCAGAACCTCACCTCAGTGAGTCCGCGACTTACTACAAGTCAGTTTGGGAAAGTTTTTGTGGAAGTTAGCCCGCTACAACGGTCACAGTTCTTGGTAAAATGGTACACAAAAATTTGAATTTGAATTTGAATGGCAATGTCTGTCCTACTCTCATTCTATTTCTATGGTTGCAAAGTTTGAGAAAATAGCCCTGATGACATCATCAGGGGAACACAAAGCCACAAGCGACAAAGCCCTCTACCGGCTGTTGGAATTATGACTTTTGTCCGTCTGTAGCAAATGAGGAAGTCAGGTGACGCTCTCATAGAGCCACACAGTCAGCAGCTGGTCAGGGTGGACGGACTTTAACCCAGGAGACTGCTGATTGTTTCCTGTTTCCTAGCGACAGTCAAAGTTGATTCACTAACCTTTACCAAGTTCTGTTTTTGATTAAACCTAACCATACCAGTGTCAGATCAGAAAATGCTTTTATTTTTGCAACTGTGATTTGTTAATTTGTTTCGAAAGGAACAGGCAAATGACATTGTCCTACCGATAGGGGTGACATTTTGTTGTGTAATTTGGAGGACTTGTTGCAACAGCATAGTATATAAACTTGGGTTTAGAGACTACAAATCTCTAACAGAAAGCCTGTCTTAGAAGAGGTGGGAACTTTCCAGGCAGGAAGGGTCTCATAAAAAATAAAACAGGCGCCTTGGTAGCCTCGGGGTTTACAGTGCAGATTTTGAACAACATTGTCCCTGGTTTAAGTCCGGCCAGGGATCTTTTTCTTGCACGCCATTCCCCAGCTCTCTCTTTCCTCATTTCCTGTTTCTCTACTGCTGTGTTGATTTATAATTGAGACATAAAAAAGCCATAGCTGCATTAAGGGATATGTAGACTCAAGTCTTTACGGAGCTTGAGCCACACCAGGGACTAAAAGTCAGGATATATTGGCCTCTGCTGCTTGATTTTTCGACCATTCTTTGTGTAATGTCCCTCCAATGTTTTAGAAGTGCAATACTCAATTGCTGGCTAACCCTGTAAAGTTCAATCCAAGCAAACGTACCAGACATTCAAACATGTTGAATGGCAGTAAAGTGTATTAATAAGCAAAGCATACAACTTGACTTTGTGCTGGATAAGTATGAAAAAGTAGGTCCAAACACCATAATCATGGATCTGATCATTACAATGTGCAAAGTTATAATTTATTGGCTTTGAATCCATGCTATGATATAAACTACTAGAAGTCAACTTTTACTTCTTGTCATTTTTTAACCCTTGTGTTGTGAACCTGGGTCAATATTTAAAATGAACTTTTTTGGGGCGCTTTTTCCGACATTTTATTCACTTTTCTGACGCTTTTTCTTAAAATTCATGTTCAATAAACCTAATTTAAATGACATTATACTTAATTTTTGGGTTTAAAAAAAGCTACAATTATGAATTATTTTGATTAATAGTTAAAATCAAAGGATGTTGACTGAGTCACAGACTGGATACTGTTTTCATTTTTTTCTCTCCAAATGCTATAAAATTGAATAAAACACCCAAAATTCAATGGAAGTAATCATTAATATTACCTGCAAAGAATGTTGTATGGGTTCCATACAACTTACATGCATGCAGCCACGTTACTTCTTGGCAATTTGGTTGAAAGAACCCCATATTTCTGATATAAAATATTTTGAAAACGGGTCAAATTTGAACATTTCTCTCTCAGCTAAGGGGTCCTTGGCTTAAAAAGCTTTGAAGACCCCTGGTCTAGACTCTAGGGCTGTGTAATTAATCACATTTTCATCGCGTTTCAATTTCGGCTCCGAACAACCATAAAAACGATGTACTCGAGAATAACAATTATTTTGCACATGACATTTTGCCGGAAAACTCTCATTTTGCCCAGTGTTCTGAATGATGCATACTATGCATCTTTCCAAAAGTTAATGAGTAATCGTGTTAAATTATTGTGATTTCAATATTGACCAAAATAATCATGATTATGATTTTTTTTTACGTGATCAAGCAGCCCTAGTACAGTGTCCTACCGGAAGTGTGACAAATCTTAAAATTAATTTATCAAAACAAACCATCAAAACAAACTCAATCTAGACATCTTAGGTTCTAATTATAGATGAATAGCCTGAAACTTCTAAAAACACAACTATCTCTGGTATTCAGGGTTATGCAACTGCCACTGTGAGGATGTCAAAAGGTCCCCCAGCATGGCCCATTTTCTTATAAGACCTTTACTGTTTAATAGTGCTTCACTGATGAAATTAAGGGGCCAGCCAAAAGGCCACCATAATAACGTCTACAAAACAAATCACTTTGCTTCAGGCTGTAACCTCATTAGAACAATGCATTGTGGTTGCTTGGAGGATGTGTCTGAGCCATGGCTGGCGAGGCAGGCAGGCAGGCAGAGATAAGCCTCACTGACAGTAGTGATAATGGGAGAGCAGGAATGATTGCCCAGAAAATAATAACGCCCCAAGTATCTCAAGCGGATGATACCCTGTTCTCATTTTTTTTTTTATATATCGATGCCAAAACTAGCCCCTGTGGCTTTAAGGATATCTGGAAGATATGCAAGGGTCAAAATGTTTGACTGATCGTAAAATCAACGAGAGCAAGGTGCACATATTTATTTCATTTTCTTTAAATGAACAGAAATGTTGCACAAACACCACACGCTGACCTTGTCTTGTTATCATTTTGTTGGCATAACTGCACATATCTATTTGAATATTTTGACATTGTCACTCATTAATTAAATGAATGTATTAGTTCTGCTTGGAAAAGTTCAATAACTCTGTCTCATCTCCTCTGACAGACCCCAGAAAGTCAGGCTACCAGACCGAGAACGATTTGAAGTCCCTTTATTGAAACTTGATTAAGTTTCAATAAAAACAATAAAAGAGCAGCCGTATGAATTAAACAATTTAGCAAACTCTATCTGGTAGAAAAGTGAAAGTCCTTAGCAGGATCACAACATGAAGTTTAGACAGGCATGAAACTATTTTGAGTTACAGTTGCACAGTGGGTTTTAACTGCAGATGGTTAGTGTATAGGTCATGATGACCTTAAGATCACCAACAAGTTTCCTCAGAGGAAAACTAAATGTAATTGCCAAAAATTCAAACCCCTGGAGAATACTCATGTAGGGGGCACAGTCACTGTAGAAAAGTTCATCTTCTTATTACAATTTTGAAGTATAAGTACACAAGTCACAACCATAGACTGTATAATACATTTCTGGGCCTGAAAAGTGAAGCCAATAAGGAAGTGCCTTAAACCTGCATTCTATCTCATTTCCAGCAGGGGGCGCTCCACCGGTTGCAAAAAGGTAATAATTTATATACAAGTCTATGGGAAAATGACCCTACTTCTCACTGGATTTACTACCTAATGAACATTTTCATAACGATTTTATGGCCTCAATCGCTAATTTCAGGACTTCTTCAATACAGCATGATGTTCATTTTGGAAATTATGGGCCCATTTACTTTAAAACAGACGATAAAGCAGGGGATGCTTTACGGGCGTGGCTACATGCCAACCTGTCAATCAGGACAGAGGCTTAGCAATGTGTATCCATAGCACTGTGTTCATTAGAATAGCTGTGAACTTGGGCGCCTGGTAAGCTCACCTGGTAGAATGCACGCCCATGTATAGAGGTTTACTCCTCGGCGCATGTTCGACTCCGACCTGCGGCCCTTTGCTGCGTGTTGGTCCCCCTCTCTACCCTTTCATGTCTTCAGCTGTCCTATAAAAATAAAGGCCTAAAATACCCCAAAAAATAATCTTAAAAATAGAATAGAATAGCATTGGACTTGTTTTTTTGTGTTGTCTGTGTTTTAATCTTGAACTTTGACCCTCTCACTATGTGTCTTTACTTCATCAAAGTTAATTGGGACATTTTGGTCGTGTAGAAAAGCATTATTTAGTGTTCTGCTAACCAAGCTAGCTAGCTTCCGCTAGTGTTAGCTGGTAACTTTGCTGTTCTGCCGTACATGCAGATGAATGGCGGCAGTACCCGGAGGTGCGTGTTTACCTGCCAGTAAAACTCTGCTGGATAACTCCTTTCAGAAGGGTTGAAAATCGACAACTTTCCCCCTTTAGTGTTTAGCTTAGCGCAGTGCCATTGCAACCATCAACAACACTAGCTTGGCTGCGCCCTCCTCCCCAGCTCCACCCTCTCGTCAAAAATCATCACATCCAGTTGCAAAAAACAAGATGGCGACACAAACCAATGGGTGACGTCACGGATGCTACATCCACTATTTGTATGTCTATGATCACAGCAAAGACTAAAGATATAGAAGCATATAAACTGATTTCTAGGAAACAAATATTTTGATTTCACTGTATTGCAAGAGGGCTTGTTCTCCAAAAGAAGCGAGGAACACTTTTGTTGAGTATTCTATTTCCTATAATACAATAAACTCAGTCTCCATGTCATTTAATTGAATATCTCTATGGAAACAAACATCTGTTATCTAATCCGCAGCAAAGAAAAGTGGGCTGAAATGATCCTAAATCACAGTGGAGTGGAAAATGTTGTAAGTGACACTGACTTTGCTAATGCTGTGTTTTTCAGCCTCAGATGTTGATGTTATTCAAATGACTCTGACAGAAAATTAGAGGATGCAAGCTATTTCACTAATCCGTGAATTTATTTTCTTCCAGAGGCTCAGTTCTACTTTTGCAGCACATTTGGAATTCAAATCAAAACTCTGTGGTGTTATCTTCAAAGGTAAGGCATGTCCAAGGTCAGTTTTATGCATTCTGTATTCACTGATAACACTTCATTTGAGCTCAGAAAGACCATAGTAGGTAATAAAAACTAGTGTGCCATATTTCTTACACAATAAAACTGAGTGTCTTTGCTCCAAATTATCCACAATTTAATTGATCAGATCCTTGTTTGTCCTGGTTTGATACATTCAATTCCTGCCCCCCCCCCCCCATTTTCATATAACACACCTACACAGCACATTAATTTCTCCACTTTGTTTGAAGAACTGGGTCAGTGAATGCTGACAGACACCGGGTTATAGAGCTGCATTTCAACACAAGTCCTACACTCGACTGCTGAAGGTGATTCTACAACAACATACAACATATCACATAACTTTAGCTTTTGTTCTGAATAAAACGTACTTTCAAATGCCATCAATTAATCATTATTTGTGGATGACGCAACTGAGTTTTGTAATTTTTCATCACTACAGACATGTTGGTGCATTTCAGTGATATCACTTTGTAAATTATTTGTTATATAAGACGTAATAAGACGGTAATAGAATGCTGTCAGAGAACAGCACATAATCAGTTGGGATGAGTGTGCAGGCGTTACCTTTTCTTCATTGACGCTGTTTTCTGATAGCCTTGGACGTACTCTCCTTCAACTCTTAATTAATCAAACCCATGTACAATTGATAACTGTTCAGATTCTGGGTTACTGTTAAAATCTAGCCTGCAGAATGAAAGGCAACATTGGGAACATTTAACAAGTTAATACAGAGTACTAACAGTTGAATAAAAGATTTATTCATTTTGTTGCCAAAATTATGAGTGGGTTCGAGGCCACTCTCATGCTTGTAAGTTAACTATGAAGCTGCAGCAGCCTAGCTGGCTAGCTTAGTATAAACACAGTAAAACAGTGTTTATACTAAGGCTCTGCCCAAAGGTAAAAAACTGTCTATACGTACCTTTAAACGTACAATATGTAACTTTCTGCCGCTAGGGGTCTCTCAACCAAAACAATGGACGGGTTAATTTAGCTAACGGCGTAAAGACAGCTAAACGCGAAGGGGGGAGAAATTTAGCAGGGAGGAGATTTTCGGCACATACACCGGTAGCGCTACGGAGATGTAGCTACCGCTATGGATGGCTGCTGTTGTGACTCTGTGCTGGCTCTGATATGGTCCGTTTCCCGACGTTTAATTAAACTGCCGTAAGCGTCGTAAGCACCAGGCACTGCAGATAAGTTCTGGCCGGTGGGGGTTGCTGTAATGAAAGTAGCTGGCTGATAGCTGACTGGGGGCTAACGGTAACTAGCTAGCTTTGTAGTAACGTTAAGCTGGTATCGATATTGAACTTACAAAATAGATAAGGTCTCTGTTGTATTACTGTGATAAAAAGTGGGATGTAATTAATCACAAAATGATGCTGTATGGCAAAAAAAAGCAGTATTACGGTTACAAGTATTTTTTTTCTGTGACATTGTATGATTTACAATTACTCCTGAACGTATCATCTTGGTGCCAGTGTTCTGACCGAAGTTAGAGTAACTGGAGGGTGAAAGGTTATATGACGCCACTGACGGGCGACTAAAGGAAACTGCCGTGTCTGAAAATAAAATAACAGATTTCTCTGGGTTTGACATTTGGGGGAAACATTTGGGATAGTGTAAGAACACAACTCATAAAAATATATAACATAGGAATGATCGTTTTTAGACATTTTAAAGCAGAAATGTTACATATTGTACCTTTAAAGCAACACTGTGTAAGTACTCTATCTTAAAATAACAGCTTCAAAATGTTTATGCTACACTGAGAATGTGAGAATGGTGCCTCTGTCATTCCCAAGGGGGTAAGCTTCGCTTCAGAACTTGAGCCATCATGGCGCCATTTTGTTGCTAACTGGCCATCACCTCCTGTTAGCATTCCGCTGACCGCCATTTTTTTTTTTACGTCACTTGACTGCGAATAACTTTACATCTGAAGCGT
Source organism: Perca flavescens (assembly GCF_004354835.1). Classification (NCBI taxonomy): domain Eukaryota; kingdom Metazoa; phylum Chordata; class Actinopteri; order Perciformes; family Percidae; genus Perca; species Perca flavescens. Next base: position 1,032,374 of record NC_041339.1, read on the forward strand.
TTAAAGACTCTATTTGTCCGTTGTTTAGTTCCAAAGAAACACGACAATGTATAAAAGGCTCCATTACCTTGTACCTCACGTTATGGCTCCGTAGCAGACGTTTATGTAAAAATAGGCTAACGATTGTGTCATAACCAAGTAACTTACTGTCGCATAGTAGAGGAATTACCGTATAGTACAGGAGAAGCTCGCAGGCAGTTTCGACTTACATGAGATGTTTAAGTTTAATTACTAATGTTAACTAGCATGTTAGTGATCAATAATTAGCCTGTGCCCATGTTATCTCCTTACATCCACCTACACTCTCCGTATCTGTAAGATTGGGAATGATTGAGATTTCTCGGCACACAGCTACCAGAAGACTTACAACTTTCAGACACGTTGCTCACGTCACATCTACGTTGTCTCTCTCAGTTGGAGGCTGCGCAGTAAAGCTGGCCATCACCGGAAAAGTGCTTCTAATAGCCTTCACTGGTCTCCGTCCATAGCAACGGGGTCTATTGGTCCATTATATACTGTCTATGGTCATTCCCACTGCCTACACCGAACACCTAAACTCAAAAAACATAATTAGCTGCTAATCACAAAACCACAAATTAGTTTTAAAACAAGCTAAAACATCATAATTAAAATCTCACCGAGCAGGTTTTTAGATGTATGCAGATGATATATATATATATATATATATATATATATATATATGTATTTGATGGAACTACCCTGTCAGTTTCCACACAGCTGTCATATCATTTACAGTCGATAGTAGTATGGTTTGAAAAACTCATGTCTTACACTCAATGTTAAGAAACTTGTCAGTTTGCCTTTTTTCAGGTCTGCTGGTGGGTGGATTTGTTTTACCTATTGAACTGAGCTAGTTGTTTCCCCCTGTTTCCAGGCTTTATGCTAAGCTAAGCTAAGCTAACTTAACCGCCTGCTGACTCCATATTTACCATACACATATAGAGTGGCAATCGTCTCATCTAACTCTTGTTATTATAGCCAGTAAGCACAGTTCCCAAATGTTGAACTATCCCTTTAATACATACCAGAGCAACAATCTGGGTAAAATCTGTGTGTGCATGGCCCAACATGTCTCGGTTTTGGTACGTTAGGGTTGAGTTACTGTACTGTATGAATGACAAAGTCAAAGGATGTCTAACCAACCAATACATCACATCCATTATGTTGATTCTCCAGTGTTAAAACAACATATCAATAACCACTTTGAATGACGTCACAACACGACAACACTGTTTAGTGAGAACACAGCGACAACCTCCTGATGACAGAGCTATGACCCATAATCAGTCGTCTGACATTTATGAACAAAGTTAATAACATTAAGTTCCTAACATATCAATTATGAATAACTATGTTTTTCATTAAGTTAAATAGACACATTTAATGTACAATGTGAAAACAGACAGAAAGCACCAGTACATTTTAGAGTCAGAAAGATTGTTTACATATTTTATAGTCGCAATTACAACAGAATTATTGCACTCAATCCATAAAATAAATGACAAAGAATAAGCGTGGTGGAGCTGGACGGTCTCGTAATGCGGAACCAAACCATATTGGTAATAATGGTGATTGAAAACAAACTCAACTTCTGCTGTGGTCACTGTATGGAAAATAATGTGAAGTTTATTGATTTTTTTTCCACGTAACTCGGACAACTGCTCCCCCATTTACCCTGCAGGGCACACTCTCCATCGGCACGCTCCATAGCAGACATCCCTTATTTCCTACTCTGTCTCAGTCTCTCTGTTAATGACTAGTTATAGGCTGTTGCAATTGCACAAAACTCTGCTGATCAAATGGCAATTTAATCTTTTGTCCATTATGTCGTAAATAAAGAAGTCATACGTTTTAAACTTTGACCATACCAAAAATGCAGGGAGTAACCCAAATCAGACTGTTCTTACTGTATGTTTCTGCCTGGTGTTTTATGTCCATTGATCTACTGAAATAAGTTGTACAAGCTATTCAAATCCATTATGTATGTAAAGTCCTTCCTAAGTTCTTAGCTTAACTAGCTAACTAGTTTCAAACTAGCCTGGGTTGCACCATTAAATACCCTGGTAAATGAAGGTATGAATTTGTTTCATTTTTTATCTGTATACATGGAGATATAGATTATTCAGAGTCAGTATTTAGAGTCATTCCCTTAAAAATGAAATATGCATACTTAAAAAATGGGTAGCTCAAATCTGGCAATCTGATTGGTTCATAGCCAGGATAAAATAACCATATACAACAGCCATGACATCACATTCCTTTGCACAAAAAGTGTCCTCAAAAAATACATTAGGCTAACAAACTGATAGCTAGTGCCACGGAGGAAAGACATTCATCTGCACACACAGTACAATGACACAGAGCTGGTTTAAAATCGGCAAAGTGTCCCTTTAAGTGCATGCTATATTTAGAATATTTTCACTGTTTTACCTTGCCTTCAGTCAGCCCTTTCAGAGGGGGAACTGAAGCCGTTATCTTGCTCTCTTCAAAACCACCAGACTCTTTGACAAAAATACTAATTTTAACTCGCAGAACAGGTGTCACGGCCCGCCGGCCGTGACCCTGACCTCCTTCATGGTATGTGTGTGAATGTAGTTTTGTGTTCTGACTTTTTTGTGTGCCTGCTGTGTGCTTGGTGTGTTTTTGTTTTTGTTCCGTCTCCGTGTTTTTGCTCTCTCCCACATGCTCTGAAGACAGATGGTGGGCGTGGCCACTCAGCTCAAGCCTACACACCTGTGGCTCATCAGTCCACTCAGCACTCCTGTTCCTCATCTGCCATTTCCTCCTTTCATAAGCCAGGCCAACCCTCCAGTCCCCGCCGGATTGTTTGCCTTACTTGTACGTCAGTCAGTGTGGAAGGTTTGCTCTGCTTCTTAGTGTTTTTTGCCTTTTTGCTAACCTGCCTCCTGTTCATCTGTCTGTAGTTTCTGGACTCCTGGAATATTCGCTGCACCTCCGCCTAGCTGACTACTACACCAGTATACTGGATCTTCACAACCCTCCAGCCGGCTCGCTTACACCCACTGCTCCACCAACTGCACTCGCCTGTTCATTTTTCCCTCGTACAATATCCAAATAAAACCTCACCTTGTTCAATCTTCTCACCTTGTTTGGGTCTGCAATTGGGTTCAGTTCATGTGAAACCTGACAACAGGGGAGTTGCTGTTCTACCGCTGCCTCGATTAGTGATGAAAAACTGATATATGATATAGGCAGTCAATTACCATAAAATGTTCAGCTGTGATCCCGTCTATAGGATATTATTTGAGTCTCCTAGTGACTGGTTGATCATTTTGTGCAGTGGGATCACCTGCTTATTCACCTGTGACAGCTGCCATTACAAATGTAAAGGTCAAACCATATGGCCTCAGAGGGTCCACATGTTGTTCAGGAAGTGAAGAAGGAAAGGATGTGCAGGCCCCTCCTTGTATAACCCTTAAACTGAGAAGTTCACATCAACTTTTCCAGGCAGTACCCAAACCATGTGTAATTTGAAGGCTAGGAACAAAGACATGCTTGTATGTGAATACAGCACAGGAGAAGGATTCAGTCAACCCAGGTTAAAAAGTACAAAATGAGTTTTCTTCCACTAAACACTGGTAGAGGACATTCATGTAGGATAATCAGGGTATTTCTCTCCCTTCTTGAGTAAATTAATGTAATTAAACGTTAATAAAAGTTCATATAATTCAAAACACAAACCATATATCTAAAGGAAGATTGTGAAACATTTGAAAAAATACCCAACCTTTAATATGGATTATTGTCAGTATTTCTCATATGAAAAGTTGTAATATGGTTATGGACATAATAATGGACAATAATTGCAACATACTTGATAAGTCTTCTGTTATCTAAAGTGAGAACTGGACAGTCTGTACATACTGAAGTAGAAATGTGAAGTACAGCTGCTAGAGTGGAATGTACAGTCAGTGAAAGGCAGAGACTCCAAGGCACTGCACCGACAACATTCTCAAACTTTTAATGGTCGTCATCGTGTGCACCTGCCAAACTGCTTCGAACAGAAAGCTATCATGTTCACGTGAGGTTTCCTTCAAAGTGCAGAGAATGTGGTAAATAGCACTCCCACCGCTCAAATTGACTGGTAGCCTATACAATCCAAAAAAGCATAGCTCAAGCTAAGAACTACTACACTTTACACTGCATGGAACTGAATTGTTGTCGGTCTCTTTTCTTCAAAGTAAAGAGGCAAACTGTAAAGGAGAGCAGTGTAGTAAAATTATTATGTAAATCAACTTGTAAGTGGCTGACGTATTTAAATTCCTGACTTTGTAAATGTGCTGTGTTTGTTTTGACAACATATTCAATCAGAAGTATTATGAAGATAATTTTGTGAACATAAATTAATGAATAGAGGCCCTGTGTTTTATAAAGAGTCCATTTCACGAAGTTTAACACCTTAAAGAGTATTCCTTGCCTTAAAACAATATTTATAATTAAACATGGAATATGTAGGCTGAGGCCTTATTTTAGCAGCAGGTGCTGTTTTTCTGAAAAAGCTTGGATAAACTCACTGCATGCTACCTGTCCAGCACCACCTTCCTCTTCCTTTGTGTTGGCATTCTAACCTCCGGTGGATTTGTGAGGACTATGGTTAACTGCTCCTCAGATCTCTGCAGGGTAAATCCAGACAGCTAGCTAGACTATCTGTCCAATCGGAGTATGCAGCCTGCCTTGCTCTCCAGTGTCCATACAGCACCAACATCAGGTCTTAACTGGCTAAAGGTTGAAGACAGGTTAATCGCTGCACTCCTACTTTCAACGTTTTACAATCCAAAAACATTTCATCATATCAGTATAGTCAATTAAAACACAATTTAGAGTCATATACATATGCCACCAGACAGGCTACAGAAGGCAGTTTTTTACTCCACAGGGAAAACACTAATTTCTTTAAACGCACAGTGATATATATAGCGATGAAAACATGGAATTCTTTACCACTGTTATTGACTAAATTAACACAGAGATCAGTGTTTAAAAATGAAATTAAAAAAACTTCTTGTTGCATCATATTTATTATTTATTATTATTATAATATATTCTGTTAATACACTGAATATATCTATATTATTCTTACTACTATTATAATGTTACTGCTACTACATTGCACATATCTGTACGTGTTGAAACACAACTCTAATGCTAATGTTGCTCCGTATATCTGCTGGCTGTGTAAATATTAGGGGTGGGAATCATCAGAGGCCTCACGATACATTATCATCACGATACTTATGTCAATATACGATTTTATTGCAATTTCACATAAACACATCACGATATTCTGCGATATATTGCAATGTATTACCTTTTTTCCAACTGTTTGTTCATTTCACTTCACTTGTATTGCTGCAAAATGGGATTGTCAAGCAGACAGACTGACATAAATACTAATAGATTGATACTCGGCGTCTGTGTATCAATACAGTGTTGCCACGGAAAATAACGCGATACTATCCTGTATCGATTTTCTTCCCCACCCCTAGTAAATAGGCAACAGTTTTCTAACAGGCTTGTCATTAACTTTCTGCAAACAGTAGTTAATGCTACCAGAGCCTGTGTTGGCAGGGAGAAAATCACCACAACAATTGTAACTCAGATGACAATAGTTGGGTAGTTAAAGCCCTTTCCTCTGCCTCTTGCCATATGAGAGTGCTTTGAACCGAGGTGTTTTGCTCTGCCTCTGTGTGTATCCACTGCACTGTCAAAGAGCCAGAGTCAGGAGACCATCACCCCTCCGGCCCGCTGCATAGACACACTATTGTTGATGAGTTCTAGTGTAGTTCACACGCTGCATACCAGATTCCATCCACAACCTATCTCAGAATGCTTCACCTCCCGTTAACCTTGGCAAACCCTTGATCTGTGTAAACAGGGGGCTGTTATCACTGCTGAATCAATCGTCTTACAAAGGAGTGTGTTACATTGTTCACTTATAATGGTGTGAAAACAGCTCAGTACATAACACTGTTTACCCTCGGTTTGTGGAAGGCTACAGTGGTGTAGTCTACATGATACGCAGGTATACGCAGTATACACACTAAGAAAGCTCCTTATACCCACTTAAAAATGTCCAATGACTCACAACAACATACTTTCATTATATTTTTGACATATTTTAAATTGTCATCTGTGTTTTCTTGCCTTTGCATAGGCTAAATAAAGGTATTTTAGCCGTGAATTGGTGCATAAAAGTGTATCAAAATTCCGGAAATGAAGTCTTTGACAGCCCCCCCAAACATATACATATACAGTACAGTATACCCACTACAATACATTAGACTACACCGCTGGGTGCACATATTTGGTGGAGGGGTTTAGAGGTCCTTCCTCAAAATTTTTTAATGTTTTTCGATTTTAAAAAAAAAGCACTTTGACATCATTTTGGACCGTTATTATCACCATATCTGTAACTAAAACACTGGAAAAGCTAGAGCAGATGATAAATAAAAAAAATAAAACTCAAAAAGCTTAAAAAAAAACTTGTGCTGCCAAAAACGGCTTGGTTGCCGCACCTAAGATTAAACCCTGGCACAACACTGGCACTTTTACTCAGGATGCTCAGACGAAGGAAAAAAGTTGTGGTCGACTCCATTTTGAAATGCGTCCCATTTGCAAATCAAAGAGGAATTTAGACCAGAGGTGCTCTTTTTATGTAATAGAAGGAAATCTGGTTGATTTCTGGTTTTGTCTCACAGCAGCCATGGGTGCTCATGGTGACAGCTGGTACTTTGATATATTTTATCAAGCAAACTACTGTTGCTGTCTATTGCTGCAAAAGCATTAAAGCACTTCCTGTGAGCCAGATGACTTGGATGTACCTGTTATATTTATATACAGTGGCGGATGTAAAACCTTGTACAAGATATATATTCAGTGAGTGCTGTGTTTTAACAACTGGCAAAAATAGTTAAATGCATCTATGCGTAGATTTACACAATACACTTGCAGAGCAGTTGTGAATTTGAGTTGAGAGAGTCAATAACTCATTTATATGATGTGTTTTTCAACTCCATAACTTACAATGGTGAGTTCATGACTTTGAACTATGTGATGACATGAGACTTGTTAACGCTCACTGGGCATTGATTCCACTGATGATATCACAGTTTAATAAGAAACACTGCTAGTGTAACAGCATATTTTGTTCTTGGCCTGCGCTACATTTGAAGCAACTCTCCAGAAACCCTCCCTTCACTCTCCTAGCATGGATAAAGTTACTTAACTATTTATTTATATAGCACCTTTCATGCAAGCAGTTAATAGGAATTGAATAGCTATGATGTAAATTAGTATTATGCAGTTCAATTCAATCCTCTGTGAATGTTTTAATCTTATACAAGGTGAAGTATTCACACGGTCAGCGGTGGTAAGCACCCCCCACCCCTCCCCCTCTGACTTCTCAGCACACTGTCTCATCACTTTGTGACTCATGACCAAGTGACACTGAGCTAGAGGAACAGAATACACTTAACCAAATGTCGGATTCAACTAAATATGGGTTAGGCTACTAATCACAACAAATCAAGACTTTCCTGATGGTTTTAAAACAAAAAATACTCTTTGAGGATTCTATAAGCATGTCGAATTTTACTCCACTGTGTTTGACTTCCAAGTCAAGTCAAGTGGGTTTTATTGTCATTTCAACCATATACACTGTATATAGTGAGAAGAACGTTTCACCATGGATCAAATGGTGTTACACGCTGATACAATTAAAATATATAAAAACGACATTTGAGACGGGCTACATTTAGTGCACACACATTATAGAGTAGGCTATACATAAAGTGCAATTACTACTTAAAGTAGAGCATTTAAGACAGACAACACCAGACAACAAAAGACAGGGCATAGTAGACTTGAAACAGAGCACTGATTGTTAGGTTCCCCGGGGGGTGGAGGTAGAATAATTATGTGAAAAATGTGAATCATGTTTTGTTGTTCGACAGTGTGACTGCTTGAGGGAAGAAGCTCTGGCCCATCGAGGAGGTGCGGGCAGTTCTACTACGGTACCTTCTAGCTGATGGCAGTAAGTAAGGAGGAGAGTGCACGGGACAATGCTTATGGCTTTGCGCAGACCGTGGGTGTTGTAGATGTCAAGAGAGGGACCTCCTAACCTCCCTTCCTGTTTAGCTTTAACTTTTGCCATGAGAGTTTGTTTCCGTTTGAAAGCGACTTAAGGGACCGCAGTGATTACCATGACACTGGCATCATTTAAAACGTTTGGGGCAACTGCTCTCTGTACAGTCATTACTGTGCTAGCCTGATAGCAAGCCTCCCTCCGTTTACCTCTTACGCAAAAAGCATAGCAAGATTGTGATTTGCTGGACTCAGCCCTCCCTCTTCTGGGGGTAACTTATTACGGGAGTTTGCAGGCGGAGCTGGTTTCCATGAGAGATAGATTGTGCGTGGTATTATTGGAGGAGTCTGGTACGAAGCTGTCCTTTCGCGTTTCCTGAGGGGGACAGTTAACAGTCGGAGCTACAAGTAACGTTACCTGAACCAAACCGTTAAATCAAGCCCACCGAAAAACGGGGATATCACCGGGGAGTTATTAATATGTCGGGAAACAAAGACAGCGACGGTGGATGGAAGTCTTTTGTGTGGAATTCAGAGAAAAGGGAGTTTCTAGGACGAACAGGGAGCAGTTGGTGTAAGTATTTATTTTCTTTATTTTACTGAACTTAGAAGCTAGCTACCGTTTAGAGACGGCGGTACAATGTCAACTAAACAGTGATGGAGGTTAAGTTATCACGTCTGGCCGACAGAGTGGAACTGTTGGGTTTTTTCCCTCCTATTTTCTGACTGCACATTACAACCAGCAGCACCTGTTAGATCTGACTAGCTTTGACATGCTGTGTCGTGACTTCGGTTTTCAATGGAGCCCGTGTGTGTGTGTAATGTTAGAAGTTGGTCTGTCAAATCTGGATATACAGTCATTTGTGAAACACGAAACGGGCGTATCTCAATGACTTAGCCTTTTAGACACGCTACAGGTCGAATATAATTTAAAAAATAACCTAATTACGTTTTTAAAAAAACAATTAACTCGCTATAAATGAATTATGTGTCCCCTTACATGCGTACTTTGACTGTTTAACGTTAACGTTAACTCATATGAGTTTGCTAAGATTTAAAGTTGACAATTGGTTTTATGGTTAAAACATTGTGAAAGGGAAATGATTACCAAAGGCGTCGGCCATAACGTTACCGGGCCATTTATTAATAAACGTCCTTTATGAAAAGGTCATGTTGAAGGACAGTGTGTGTGGTGGGCCAGGACTTTCCACTAATCCAAATGTTAAAAGTTGGGTTGGGTTGTAGTGTGCCTCATTGGTCCACCTCTTGAATTTTAGCCTCCTTATGAGAGTAGAAGAGAACAGGACATTTTATTCATATCAATAATAAGCCGAATAGCTAATCTCTGGCTCCTGTGCAGGCCCGGCTATTCTGTCCCCCCCCCCTTTCACTCAAACCCAAGATTAATGGATCCAGCTCTAATCCTTTTACCCGTTTTCAATACTACTAAGACGGGTGAAGGCTCGCCTAATACGGTCAGGAGTGGTTGTTGATTAGATAGGATAAATACACGCCATTATACAGTACCCAATAAGCTCGCTAAACCGTTTAACAAATTATAAATTACATTTCCCCCCGTGTGAAACACAGCCGTGTTCGGCTTGGTAACACTGTGCTGAACCGATCACGACTCACATGTCTCAAGGGCCGCCCCCTCTCCATCTACTGAAAGAAATGAGACATCGGTCGGCATGTCTTTGCCCGTTTAAAGCGCTCATTCATCACAGCTTAATGAAAGATCAAATACCAAAAATCAAGGTAATGCTGCAGTACACTATGTCGTCACAACTGGTCTGTAGTAACAAAAGTCAATGGCGAGTTTTTAGCGAACTTACAGGAGCTATAACTTGTTATCACTAGTGTAGCTAGTAATAATACCACTCGTGTGGTTATACTGTCGGTGTGCATCTATTACAGGCTGTTGGTCTCTGTCGTGATGGAGGGAGAGGGATGTCGCACTAACTAAAAGCGAGTGAGGTTGCTCTAAAAGCAACAGGTATGTCTGGACTGTGCCCTTGAGTTGCTGAGAGCAGCGCGAGTCATTTAGAAAAGGTGCATTACTAATGCTCGACGATGTTTCAGTGAACTTCGGTGTTGGAATGCATTTCTGTTGTTTGTTAATATGTGAAATATAGGAAATGATGAGCTTCAGTGTCATACAGGTGACCGTGGCTCACTTCTCCGCTACCAGTGTTTTCGTGATATTTAAGTCTGCTGAATGTGTCAGAAAATGCACTAAAGCGTTGATTAGGCTGCAATCAAAACGTCAGAAAAGTGGAGAGACATCAGCATGATATGAATGTGGTGACGGTTTCTGCAGCAGTCTGGTGGGGGAGGTGCTCTCCATTCAAACTCTGCCTGTCACCACCAGTAGGCCACTTTCTCAGCTACACATGTCTGGGTAACTAACAGTGTTCACATCCGGCATTTCTGCCTACAAAATGGTGTTGTGAACTTCTGTCACCAACGTGCACTCTGCTTCAAGCACGCTTTGACTTAGTCGAGTGGTTTTTATGGTTGTTTGTTATGTTTTTTATTTGTATTTCAATTTGCTTGTATTGTGACTTCTTGTGTTGTATTGCATTTTATTGTGAAGCACTTTGTGATTTTTATCTGTGAAAGGTGCTATACAAATAAACTGTACTTACTTACTTACACTCACAAAGAATTGATGTCCTGTCTTTTCAATAAAGTTTATTAGCTATAACTATAACCATGCCCCTTTGATGCCAACATAGCTGCTTTTAACCAGCTAGGAAATGTTATATATAGAAATAGTCACAGGGCCACAATGGGCTAACACAATGAAACAATGGCTGTAACTTCACACTATCTGACACGCCTGTTTGCCTCTGTCGCACATGTATCCATGAGAAAAAAAATGAATTTATTTTGCAAATACTGCTCACCCAAACAACAAGTGCTGATTCCATCATTTTTATTTCTTATATGGCCATTTCACAAGAAATGACTGTACAAAATCTTGCACAACTCGCCAGCACGATTGTCAGTCAATAGTCAATTGTCAATAGTTTTCCTTCTCAACAGGTGCGTCTCACAGCAAGCAAGCGTGCTTTGGTTGCAGACGTGCTCAGAAGACAACACCTCACCATGCATTTATGCTGGTAGCAGGTGCTGTGACAACCAGCAGCCATTTAGGAATGCAATGCTGTCAGTCTCCATTGTACGTTCAACATTTTTATGATCTTGGTCACATGTGCTGCAAACACTACTTGTGTGTTCTTAGTGTGCTTTATGCCAAAACTCACAGGCATGGGGAGGGTTAGCCCAGTAAGCCAGGGGAGTCTCCTGCAGACTTGTCAGTTAACAGTCTGTAGCAGGAGATAAGGCTGCGGAGTAGGCCTAGTTTATGCTGGATGTTAACTTATCATCCCACCAGACTGGTTTCACAGTGGCTAATTTGTACATGCAACTTGAAGTGGGAAGACATTTTGTGAAGGTGCCACAACAACGGCAAATACACGAGGAATGGGAACATTGATGGCTGTCTGTTGGTTTTCAGTAACCCAAAATCTGAAACAATGTGCATTGGAGATCAGATTAACTTATTACTGCAAAAAGAGGAGTAGGATCAGACTGTAAGATACAACGGCTTAACAGTCAGAGTACACATTTAACTGTTGACTTATCTCTTTCCTACTTTACCTGACTAAAACTAGGAAAACAAGAAATGCTAATAACAAGTTTGTGTCTTTAACAAGGGAATGAATAAAGCCAGAGAAAGAAAAAGTGCAGCCTTTTTGTTCAGTTATATGAGGACTGTGTTTATAAGACAAACCTGTTGTTGAGTGGCGAAACAATGGGGGAAGGGTCTGCGCGATAGGAATGACTAGTGACTCATCCTGTTGAACTGAGGCTGCAGCCCTCCTGCTGCTGCATAATTGGAGTAAATTTTAAGTTAGGTTGAAAAAAACCCCCACATGGAGTCATTGTTGTTCTGAAATGGCTTCCTTAATGAGAAGACAAAGGTGGTGGCAGATTGTTTTTCTTACCTCCTGACAGCCCTTGAATGCTAACAGTTGTTTATGTTTGTATTATGTTGTAAATTTAACTGGCACATTCACTTATTACTCTACGGTGTTTAATCAAGATAACCTTTACTTATTTTATGTTTATTGGCCATTGAATCAAAATGTGTTTCTCTACTGTAACATTGAAAAAAGTGAATCATTTTAAGTCAGCTTTTTCTCGATTGTGATTAATGTGATTTTGGTCCAACACCGTATCAACTTTTCCCTGATCCAAGGTCTTTAAATGTCTTGTTTTGTCTGAGCAACAGTCCAAAGCCTAAATATATTCAGTTCACAATGATATTAAACAGAGCAAAACTGCAAATCCTTACATTAAACAAGCTCAAGTCAGAGATTGTTTGAAAATGTTTCTGCATAAATTACTGAAAATATTAATGATCGAAATGGTCACCGATTAATCGGTTAATCTACTTTTTGTTGCAGTTCTAAACCTTTTACATTATTATAAATGACGTGTATCTTTTCCCCTACAGTTAAGATCCTCCTGTTCTACTTGATATTCTATGGATGCTTGGCTGGGATTTTCATTGGGACCATTCAGGCGTTGCTGCTCACGTTAAGTAACTACAAACCAACCTACCAGGACAGAGTCGCTCCCCCAGGTAAATAACATATTCTGTATTTTTTTGCCATTTTGAGTGATCTGCTGCAGTAATGGTTGTTTTCGTTCTGGCTAAAGCAAGAGTAGTTTTGCTTTTAGGCTCCATCACACTGATCAGAAATGGTTTTGGCTAAGCCTCTGGGATGCTGTGGCTGTCTGTGGTTCATGTAGTTAAAAATGACTGTCGGGGGTGCGCCTTTAAGCGGCTACTCAATCAGAGGTCTTTCTGACCTTAGATAGGTTCAGCCATTTTGTCCTTCACTCCTCTCAGCCAGTCAATGTTTCCCCCCTCAGGCTACAGGGGAACTGTTGTAGCTTACACCCATTGTGACTGAAACGATTCATGTGTGCTATGATTGTGTCACCGCCAACGTGTTTACACACACACGTGTGTGACAGGCCAAGTTTGTAGTTCATTCTTTGTTAGAAAAAAAAAGATTTAGTTTTGTCTCAGCTTAGAGGCCTCTAAGCCTGTTTTTCTGCAATACAATTCTAATCTGTAATCTTGTGAGAACATCAAACACTAGTGCAGTCACATTACCAGCGTTTTGAAATTTCCTGAAAGCTTGGAGACGGTGCAGATTTTAATACCCAGCCTTGTCTTGTTGTGCCAGTACTTGTTTGCACCGCACAGGCTGTAGCCTTGGCAGTATTTTTAGCCGTCATTGTTAATGAACACGGGTTAGTGTGCCTGCCGATTTGTCTGTCAGCCGTCTACGACTGTTGACAATCAAAGAGCAGCCTGGAAGAGAAGCAAGTGTGGAGCGCTTTGAGCTGAAGTGAGTTTCCAGTAGTGGCACGATAAAGGAAGCAGTTAGGGAGTAGTTTTTTTTTTTTTTTTCCTCAGCGCTCAAGCCCGCCTCTCACTCTGGGGCTAAAAGTTTCCATTGTGAGAGAGACACACGTGAGAGTGTATGGGTGGGGGCAGGGGATCGGTGAACTTTCACAAGCCTCCGCTGAAATACAGATGACTAAATGTTACTTATCTATGTCTGTTTCTTAAATAATTTGAATCTTGCCTAGAACTACTGCAACAAGTAAACCGATCCAGCACAAGGCTGTAAAAAGGCTCATTAATGTCACATTTCCTTCTCTAAATGCCACGCCTTTCTGAGGCCTTGTGCACAAGGTCTGTGGAAAACTACTGCTATAAAGAGCTGACAGGGAACATCGGAGGAAATCCCCAAGACCCTACATTGTGTGTTGTCCTAAGATAATAGACCAGAGACTCTCTCTGGGTTCTACAAAGAATAGCTCACATAATACGCAGTGTAGCTTCTGTCAAGAATCAATATTGCCCCTTTTATTTTTGTTATCTTCTTATCAAAAACAATTTGTTTTTCAGGTCTATCACACACCCCACCCTCAGAAAAGTCTGAAATTTCTTACACCAAGTCTGATGAGAGTACGTTCAAAAAATACACCACTGCCATGACGACTTTCCTTAAGAAGTATGATGCAGATAGTCAGGTTGATCAGATGAAATTCGAAGACTGTGGAGGCAAGTATAACATTTATATTAATACTGATCCCTGATTAGCATGTAACAATCAAGATTTGTCACTGCTATTTATGTATTTAGATCTTTTAACAATTTTCTAATAATAAACATCTAACAACACTTTTAAATAATTTTATTTTCTCTTAATTCTATGGAAATACCCATACGAATGTACTTGGGAAAAAAAGAGTGTGTATAATGTATTCACTTGTATTTACAGGTCTAATGTGTTTTGTTTTGTACCGTTTGCAGACACTCCTCTTCCATACAAGGACCGTGGCTCTCTGGACAGTGACCTTGGACAGAGGAAAGCTTGCCGTTTCCACAGGTCTTTGCTTGGTAGCTGCTCAGGGGAGAGCGACCCCCATTTTGGTTTTAAGGACGGAAAGCCGTGCATTATTGTCAAGCTTAACAGGATTGTCAACTTCAGACCAAAGGTAGGTTTACTGCACACTTGCAACATTATAGCTTTCATTTTCGTAGGGGCATTCACACCAATAGAGGCCACAGGGTTTGGAATTAAATGAATGAAAATTTTGAAAGAAACAAACAAAATAGTCATAAAACCTGTAAATGTGTAAGAAAAAACTATTTAGGGGTAGCATCCCAAAGAATGAGGTTTAATTTAATGGCTAAATAAACTAGTTAACTAGCATGAAATGTCACCCACCAACAACTTGTGTAAAGCAAACTGTTAGCTTAGTCAGCAAAGACCCTTCGTTGTTAGATGCGTTATAACATTTTTGAACTTCACTACTTTATAAAAATAAACTACTAGGGACGTAAATCAGCCTTATTCAGTAGCAATAAATCAGGCACTGCTCAAAAACATACATGTAGATACTATGCATAAAGTACAAGTTTGCCTGTTTCGAAAATGTCATATTTCTTTTTCATTAGTGACACGCTAGCTTTACATAGGTTGACATACTTTCCATGCATTCAGCTGCAGACTTACTACAAATTGGATGTGATGGCTTTTTCAGTTTTGGTGACACTTGAATGCAGCAAAGACTTGCTCCATTTCCAGCGATATTACATATGCCTGTTTACAGGCATTGGGGAGTTCTTCTGCATATGTGAAAAAAATAGTATAGAGACTTTAGTGTCTCCAGAGGGAGCTGTGTGAATAAATGTCCTCAAGTGATGTCACTTGAGTCAGCATCAGCTGGGACTGAAAACTACAAGTTTGAAAATGACAAAATCTGGAGGTGTGGAGTTAGGCCACTGTAGCCCGCTCCTTATCTTTGCTCGAGGCTATATTAGCAGCATAACACATGAACAAACTGTCTTCAGTCAGAGTTGCATTGTGGGTAATGTAGGTGGCATAGACACAACGCAAGTGGAGTACTCTATAAAGGACATAATGAGAGACTGGCGTTTTTACACACTATACAATCATTAATATCCCAAATTGTAACTGAATTGCTAATTACAGTTTACCATTGCTAAAAGCTAACTACTATTTTTGATTTATGTAACCTTGTTGCATTCAAGGAGGCAACGTGTTCTAAAAAAAACAAACTCAAATCCCACCAAGTTGCACAATGTAAACCGTCTGGTTTTGCTGCCAGCCACAATCCAACATAACATAACCACCAGCTGAGAATGTTGTTCATCAACCAGTCGCTCTCTTTTCTTTAGGCTCCTTCTAACAATCAGTCCCTCCCAGAGGCTCTGCAGGCCAAAGTACAGCCCAACTTGATCCCTATTTACTGCAAAAATAAGGTACGTTTGATATGACAGCATCTGGCCATGATGTATTACTACATATGTACTCTTATGTATTTATGCTGTAAAAAGATTAGATTTTAATTCATATCCAACTGCTGTGTTTGCAGAGAGAAGAGGATGAAAGCAAGATTGGAGAGATCAAGTACTATGGCTTGGGCGAAGGCTTCCCTCTGCAGTACTACCCATACTACGGCAAACTGCTGCACCCCCAGTACCTGCAGCCTCTGGTGGCCATTCAGTTTACCAACCTCACTCTGGGTCAGGAGCTCCGCATCGAGTGCAAAGTGTACGGCGCAAACATCGACTACAGCGAGAAAGACCGCTATCAAGGACGCTTTGACGTTAAGTTCACAATCAACTCGTGACCTCAGCCATGACGAGCACTCTCATTTTGAAAAACAAATAAAATAGAGAGAATAAAGAGTTCAGATAAACACCACTAGTCTTTGAACATTCATAATATACAGGACCTACACTTAATCTGTGTGCTTTACACTAGCTTTTCTGTGCATTTGTCGAGGATTAGAATGTAAAATACATGAGTAGCAATAGCAAATATTTATTCTACTGTACATGAAAATATTCCTTGAGCCATGGGATGTGTTCATCTATTACTGTAAAACCGCAATTCCACTACTGACGTGTAGCGAGCTGTGTTCCTGTCCCCAAAGTGTTAAATCCTGATGTGGTTTCGATATATTTTTGGAGTGTCCAGTGCTGTAGTCTAGTCCTGTTGTAATCTCTCCTGTCTTATGTCAGCTTTAGTGGTCCAAGGTGTGTGCGCGTGCGCCCGTCTCTGTGTGCAGGTGTTAACTTTATGTGAGTGTGGAGTGTGTTAATGTGCTTCTCTGACTAACTGAATACTAGCACGGTACTCTGAACCTTTAAGGCCCATGAATGAGTAAATGACTGCGCTCCATAGAATCTGTTTTTGTGTGTGTTTCTTTTACCCAAGTGATTTGTACACCTTTTATTTGTTCACCTTAGCTGTAGGATATGGTTTGATGACATTTCTGTCTAATACGCTTACATCTGTTCATTCTTAATTCATAGTGTAGAGCTTTGTGGGTCCAGCCTAGAAGACTGTCATCACGGAAACAGTGGCAACTCAGTGCTTTGAAATCTGTTTTGCTGGAGACATCACATGACGTGATGCAACTTACTATTGAATGTTTTAGCCATTTTCATGGTGGAAGAATTTTATATTTATGCAGTTGTACATTTTTTTCAAAGTGTAATGTATGAATCCAATACCAAAGTCGCTGGTCAGAAAGTTAGAGAATATCAGAGGCAATGCAGTATCCCGTGTAATAAGATGTTTAGTTGGTGTGAAAATACTTAATTCAATGTTGAAGATCAAAACACTTGTCAGGAGTCTGCTCTTGTCACTTTATTTAATCTGAATAAGGCTGAAACAATAAACAGAAACATGAGACAACTGTGAAGTCTTTGAATATGTAGTTACATGTTTTCTTGTTCCATTCACCAGTCCAAAATCTTGAAGAAATATTGCACCTGTAAAAGAAATGACATATTAATGACAGTATTAAAACTTAGCGTAACAATCAGCCAGTCCTTCCACTCTGATATCAGAATAGTGATGTAAAAGTTCAGAGTAAATTTTCCTCTGCACTAGCCCACTTTGTCCCAGTCTTGGGAAATGGCAGCTCAGTCAGTCACAGGCTAATGTTTAACAAGGAGGCATTTGTCCAGGCAACAGATCAGGAGTGAACAATGACGCTCGATGGGTCAGACCCACTCGCTACAAAACAATGGTTTTGTTTCAAATTCCTCTGCCATTCTTGTTCTCCTCAAAACCAGTGCACGCTAAGGTTGCCACAGCCCACAGAGCAGAGTCATAAGACCCGTCTACAGACACAGCTTCACAGAGTCGGTGGTTTTGTTCTTGGCTAAATGAAAGGTAGTTATTTATGCATAGACTGAAAGACAATGAGGAAACCTACGTGTAGGATCAGAGGAGAACTACACAGATGAAATAATGTGGGTGTATCCTACAGTCCATGGCCGGTACAATCAGTGACATACCACCCACCTCCAGGACACCGTCTTCAGGCATGTCTGTACAGTGGACTGCATTTTTCACTTTGTCTTTGCCATAAAGAGCACGTAATGTGGTTGGACGAAGATGCCGTGAAATTTCCTGTTGAATGAAAACATCTTGATTATGATTTCTTCGCTCATAAAAACACAGAAAAATGATCTTATTAGCCTTGAACTCAGTATGATAAACATGATAAACTAAAAGCAATGACATGAAATGTCTAAAAACGAAAGTCATGGGTGGATGATACAGTGGAGTTTGAAACTGAACATCCTGTACTGTTGCATGATGGTACTAAGACAGAGTGATTACTCAGCAACTGGACATGTGATCTTGTAGAGGAAGTGACAAAACACAGACACTCTGCAAACTTTTTTTACATAATAACTAGTGGGATAGATGTATCATGACTTCCTATTTACATTTCAGAATTTAAGAAATGTTAACCGTAGCATAATCTCTGTCTCTTGCTATAATTCTACAACAGGTATTAATACTTCTCCTTCAGTTCTACTGGGCTTACGACATGATTTCCATGATTAAATGACATTAGTCCAGATAACAGTTTCCATACATTTCCATAGTAGCTCTAAAAACAAATCAAACACAGTGTCCTTACCTGTAAGTATTGCGTCACTACTGTACACAACAAATACATTACAGAGACACAAAGTTCTCATTTTCAAATGATATGCACTTTTTTTTCTCTCCAGGCAGTAGCTTTATCTTAAGTGTCGGTCTATTTCGACATCAGACACTCCTAGGATCATAGCCGGGCTCTCTTTGCATTATGCTCCTCCTGGTGCCTGCAGGAAATACAACCCTCTCACAGGATCCACCATCACGAGAAGGACAATTATGTGAATAATTAATTCACCAAGACGACTATTAACTCTAAAGGAATGCACACTATGCATAAAGTATGGTGCTTATGTAATAGTTGATACATTGGTAGAAGCAAATCATGTGATATTTTATGCTTTCACACAGGTATGTTTGATCTTGTTAGAGCGGTAGGCTCAACATTGAAGCAAATATACTTAAAACTGATCAAAGCCAACCCTGTAACGGAACCTCTTTTATTTTATAATCAGAGAATCAACAATATAACAAGTTATAAATACATTCACATACTGTAACATCATCTGAGATTTGTTTTGTCAGACTGCGTCTTACAGGAGGGCAACATTTATTGTGGTTTACAAGAGCGCACGCAAAAGGGAGGAACAAGTTTCAAAGTCATAAAGCAACCTAATAAAAAACCTTGAGGAAACCTGTCTCCTGGTTTAAATGTTTGGTAGTACTTAACAACGTTGAATTGACTACGAAAGAAGAAGAAAAAAACACTGCAAGGTTCAAGGATCACGGGAACTGTAGATCACCGGGGAACTAGGGGCTACCTGACTTCTATTTGAGCTCTTTTCCAAAGAGTGTTGCATTTTTACACATTTGCTAAAGATGATTTATGTATTTTTCCAAAAAGGCAGAAAAGAAACATCACAAAAAAAGAGTTAGACAAAAGTACCACAAAATAAAATATAAAATACATTTTGTAAAACATACAAAAGGTTCAAGATCTATAACTATAAAATAATTCATGGTACTGGTTTTATGAAAACTGAAAACTGCTGGTACTCAGACAGCTTTTGCACATATTAGGTGCCTAATTTCAAGATGACCGACAAACACAACAGTTTCTAGGTAATGATTTTTGGACAAATGGCGGCTTGATGTCATTAGGTCAAAGTAACAGGCCGTGTACTTTTGGGGTTATAGTATTTTTAGCCATGCTAGTGGCATTGCTCTAGGGATGGCAATGCTGGTCTGTTGGTCGCTCAACCAGAAACTGACATATCTCAACAACTACTAGTTGGATTTCCACAAGCTTTGGTACAGACATTCAATCAATCAATCAATCAATCAATCAATCAATCAATCTTCTGACTGACACAATCTAATTGATTGATTGCCTTCTTTCTAGAAGGTGAACCAGAAGAAACAACAGCAGGACTCCTAATATGGCTGCTCAGCTGTGAAATAATCATTGTCAGTAAGATACGTGTCTGTGTCGAGAGTTTCTGTCTCAGGAAGATAAACACAGCAGCCTGCATACATTAACTATCTGCAAAATGCAGCAGCCTGTTGTGTATGTGTCCCATGATGCCACATGAGACTAAAGCCAGTTATGGTAAAGGGGAAATTAGGGGGAGATTTACTTAGTGATAAAAGAATTTTTTGCAAAGCATTGCTGTCTGTAATTGCATTAGTTGCCCATGGGTGACCTACTGTCAGAGTTTAATTTGATTTTAATGAGTCCATAGTGGGCTAGATCAATGTTCACATAATGACTGCTGGCTTTTGTGGACAGTAATAGCAAGGGCAGAGTGACCTGGTGGTCACACACCGTCCAGAAATCCAAAAAGTCTCACGTCTTGCACCGCTGACCCGGTCACAATGCATATGGCTGCCAGTGGGGTTTGGGCACTTTTTCTTCTTAAAGGCTCACTCCATTTCAGTCACTATGTTATCAAAAGGATTCTGCTAACCTTGCTCTAACCACTTACAAAACACACAAACTTTTAAAATAACTCTTTTTAACCACATATAGCTTGGTGAAAAAAGGCTTTTGGTTGATTTTCCAATTTGATCAAGATGTGTTTTATCTCTGCACATCACAAAAGATGACATCACAAGGATTATTATTATGCCATTTTAACAATCAAGCAGCAGAATAAAGGTGCCATCTCCACCTTGGACAAACGCCTTACCTAAAAAAATACAATTTGACATAATACTGTGTGGGAGTTTTAGCCTGTTAGAAATAAATGTACTATGAAATCAAATTAATGAGAGTAACACACGTCTTGCCATCACAAATAAAAAAAAATTAATTAAATTAAACTTTGTGTATGTTATCATTGATGACACAGACATCTAGCATCCTCGACCCCAAATAATGGACTTGCTTATCTGTATATAAAATGGGAATATAAAAGGCTCCCAATCAGGCACAAATTAAAGTCATACCTTCTTCAGGAGTAGTCATAATTTCTCTGTAAACTCCACTGATGTTACAGAGCTTGAAAGGAGCAATGCCAATATTTAGTTACAATGCTCACCATTAGGTGTAATCAACAACAAAAAAGGGAAAAAAGGGAAAATCAAGCATCATGGATATTTTGAGTGCACTACAGTGCACTGCATTTAGCATAGTGGCCACTAGGAAGAGCTGAGTATATTTTTAACCAACATGACGCACGGACAGTATCTTAGCCTCGTGTAACAGGAAGTTCAGGCCTATTTGATCATCTCCTACACTCATCATCTACTGTAAGACAAAGTGAGGCAACACTGCTTGTTGTCACCACCGTGCGCTGCTAAGAGGACATTGTAAAAAACCATGTAGAAAAAACAGTTTTGGACAGTCAGCTTTTTCCTTTCGAGCAGCCCAGACATATGGAATATCATACCCACAGAACTAGGGAACATCGCATCTTTCAAATCATTCTCCGAATCCATAAAACATTAGTTTTTGACTAATCAAATATGCCGTAATCCGGAATAATGTATTTGTCTTTGTCGATGTAGTAGTGTCTCTGTGTGTGCTTATGTGCTTCTGTGTTGTTGATGTGTCTTAATGTGTGTCTATGCACTTTTACCTGTGTCTACTGTATATGCTACTTGTGTTATGTTTTTCTCATGCCATCAACATGCCAGCTGTTGTGATCTGGAATAGTGGTTGTGTCATTTTACTTGTCCATGCTTATGTGTTCTTGTTTTGTTTGTGTGGTATTGTTGTAGCTTATCTAATGTTTTAAGCCATCAACTTGCTAGGGACTGCATGTAAAAATTAGCCTCCATGGCTAAATCTGGCACAGTTACATGTTTGACTTTGAGCTCATGTTGATTAATGTGCGTTGTCCCTTTAAATCAAGTATGTAGTCGGGGCCCCCCCAATTCTTTATTAAGTTACTGATTTAAAGGGAAAGTAATGGAACACTATGGAAAAGGTTTTAAAGAGTACAGCCTGGGTCAAGAGGACTGGCTAACAGAGGACCGTTGTGTCTCTCCCCTCTGATATGAGGACACATCACAAGACACAGCACAATCTCGTGACTGAGTCGGTGCAATGCAAGGCAGCTAAGGTTGTGGAGGTGTGAACACGAGGATCCTTTATGGCAAGATATATGACGCCTAGTTAGAAGTGTAATGTTTTGGTTCTTTTCTGTTAGGAAATATCACAATTTAATTTATCTACCATCAACTCTATGATAAAGTGTGTTTGAGGTCACTTAATCAAGCCATTCGGCTGGTCATGTGTTGTTTATGTATTAGTCTTAAGTCAACTGGAATAATCAAAAGCCAGTTCTTACCACAAACAACTGACCCTTATCTATTACCGTATTGGTCTGAATATAAGACAACCACACCTCTTTCAAGACTCATTTTTGGACATCTTTTAAATAAAATAATATTTTCAATATCTTTTTAGATGAAAGTGTCACATTTAAATTAATGGTAAATATTTCCAAGGCCTTCAGCTGAATGACTGCTCTGGTAATGGGCATCCCATCATACGTAATCACACACTCTCCTGTCAATCTCTTGGACCACAGACCACAGTAAGATTTTTTCTGGCTGTTCAGCCAACATCTCAATGACATTGCCTCGTTGTACTTCCGTTCTACTTCCAGGCTTTTTGTAGCTGGATATTTCATTTGTTTTGTCTATGTATGAATGTGGATAACGTCAGTGATAGTGAGGTGCTTGCTACAGTTACATTTCTAGAAATAAATCGGCGAAAACACATTTATTTCCCATTAGTCACGGCTTTATTCTAACGCCGCTGGGCTCTCTCTCTCTCTTCAGTCACTCTATCTCTCTCCGCCATATAACGTTATGGTGTCTAAAACTTTGCTTTTTTGACTAGCTGTTTGTAATATTAAAATAAAATGGATTATGGATCATTTTATTTCTATAGCTTATAGCTGACTTCTCTACTGGCTGTTGAAACAGGTGACGTCCCTTAGGTTCTTCAACTTGAACAGCTGAAAGTCTAGATTAGCCCGATTATAAGATGACCCCACTTTTTCAGACTTTTTTCTAGGAAAAAAAAACGTCTTATATTCAGACCAATACGGTACTTAACATTCTGACCTCTTCACACAGTTTACAGTGTTTGTCCAGTCCAACCTGTCCAGCCTGATAATGACGTCTAGAAAGTCTTCACACATTGGATTTTGACTGGGAAGAGTACTGCACTTTGGTACGTAGCAGAACAATGTTACATAGACACACACACACGACCTGTCAGTGCCCTCATCAGCTAGCCTCTGATCTAGCCTACAACAGTTTGTCTCTGAGATTTATCTCGTGTATCAGATGACTGAACACCACTGAAGAATAGGAGTTAGAGAGGTTATTGTGTTTAGGTTATTTGTCAGATAATGCTGAGGTGAGTGTGAGGTTGAGTTATGAAACTGCTTCAACTCCCAGTTAGTCAGTTGAGTCTGAATCAATCAAGGAGGTTACAAAGGCTTTAAGGGAGGAAAAAAACCACAGCAAGTAAAAGGAGAGAACCTCTGGCAGCAGCCAAAACTATATAAAATGTAGTGGGAAATTTAACGGTAAATACTGTATTGATTTCCCCTCATGCTTACTGATGCCACTTTTGAAATGATGACCCAAGCCATCTAGCAAATATCGTTTTTCTACAAAGAAAATGTATTTTAACTAAGATAGATAAGATAACTTGAAAGATGATACAATCACATAAACATTGTGCACACAGGGCATTACGAGTAATAAACCCAATCGGCGGCACATCTGAAGAGGGGAACTAATAAAATAACAGAGGGCGGTGGCAAAGGCCTAATTATTTTGGCATCAATGAGCTGTGGTGTCTGTGTCATGGAAATCATTAGCCAATTACCATCCCCTTTCCTGCTCTGTGGCTGCAATGTCAGTAACATTTTGACAGTGGCCTGAAGTACTGATGGTTATGGACAGAAAGCATATAAAACGAATAAAACAAAATCAGAAAAAATAATCAGAAAAAAGAGATGGAATTATTTTAAACAAGATTGCACGCTGAATCATGGACGCTGAACTAGTTGGGGAATTGTGAAGGTGTGTAGTCACTCATTTTTATGGTGGCAGAGCGACGTCTTATCATTAGATTTCACATCACGCTCTAGCTCAGCCCTGCAGCACTGGTTCCACAGTACACACAAACACACACATGACTGCACGTGTTCACGCACGCACACACACACACAGGCCAACTCTTTTACTGTATCTATATTCAAAAAGGCCACACAATCTTTACAATGTACACTGAGCAAGGGCTAAAACTACATTCTCCAATTCATCATGAGTTTATTTGGTCTGATTCAAGAAAAAAGAAAAGGAGGATGATGGATGGATAACCCTTTGCAGAGGATATATTCATTTTCACCACATTTAACCGAAAGTTTGATGCGTTACTTGTCGGACAGGCTTCTAGTATAGAATATAATGAGGAAATAGGAAATAATATTTAATATAGTTTGACTCACAGGATCGACAGGCCCACAGAGTTCCCTGAATGACTGCGGTACGTCGGTGCCATGGATCTCTAGGACCATGCAGGGTCCAGAACACAGCTCAGTCACCATACTCTGCAGGGAGAAATACATTTAAAAACAATTATACTTATAATACGCACGGACTCAACTTCAAACATTTGGTTATAAACACAATATGTGATATTTTGCTACTCTTCAAGATCTTTACAAAAGATTGGGTAATGTTTGTGTTTTTATGATCAAAAGTAACAATTGACAGAAATGTGATGCAGGCACTTGCTATGATGGCACAACAATGTAGTGTTTATACTCACAGGATACTCTGCGACAACACCTTTGTACACTTCATAGAATTCTTCTGCATTGGCCCGGTCCACATTGAACTGTGAAGAGGAAATATTATTTATGTTTTCAAAATGGAATATGGATAATGCACTCCATGAAATGGAGGAAAAGAGTGCAGCCACAATGAAGAAATTCCCCTTAATCAAATGGGAATACTTCACTTAGTGTATCCTACTTTGAATTGTGACCATGGCTCCATTATCACAAAAGACCTTTTGTAATTTCCATAAAAATAAATACTGTATGTATTAAGAACATCAAGGCTGTGAAATTACATCATTCGAACAAAGACACTGCTTTAATTGTTAATATCCTACTTACTTTATTCCCATTAATGCAGAACACATTCTACGTGTGGCTACAGAGATAAAACCAAGATTGATTTATTTTTGTCCTACGGGCCGGCCCAGAATGTGCATCACTTCTGATGTGGCAAAAATAAATGGATTGAGAGAGAGGTCACTGTTTGCAGCAGTTGAATTATGAGGCACGGCTGGACAGAGAAAGTGAATACAGTGCACATAATGGTTACATGAGTAAAGCTAGGCTACATGGGCATATGAGCATAGTGCAAATAACACTATAATATATATCAGTGTTTCCCTAGGTTTGTGGAAGACTTATGCTAGAGCAGATAATAAATAAATAACACTTGAAAAGCTTAAAGCTCCATTGTGTAATGTTTTTAGTTGATTCTTAGCAAAAAACCCTTTGTTCTTTCACAAATATGTGCTCATTCATGTGTAATTACTTTCACCAACTCATCAAAGTATTCTTGTTAGCGTAGAATCTGCCATTCAGAATCATTTACAATACATATGAGCGAGTCGCTCGAATGTATTCTGCCATGTTGTGCCTCCATCTTTAAAATACATTAGCCAAAGAGGGACATACCTCCGCCTTTCGCACTGGCACCGTGACGAATGCCAGGGGGAGATTACTCGATCTGCCGGCAGATTTGAAAGACTGTTGAAGATGGAGAATCACGAAAATAACGAAAAGGTAAAACTATTACTACACTGGAAGGAACACTCGCGGACAAAGTAGTACTTCTTGAAATAATACGGCCACCGTAAGAGTTAAAACGCGCTCAGAATGGGAGGGGCTAGAAAGTAATTTTCAGTTGGTTGTCATATACAATTTCACCGCTAGATGGGAGAAATTCTTACACAATGTAGCTTTAAAGACAAAACTTGCTAAAGAAGTCCACTGGGGACCAACTACAATCATTAGATGTGAGAAAAGTAATTTAGTTAGCTTTGATGCTTTACATTAATTCGACTAAGTGGTGCCCAAAACAGCTTGGGTGCTGCACCCAAGCCTTATAATGGTATGGAAAAGCCTGTATGTATCTCATATAATTCCTATTAGGGTAGTGAAAGGACAGCTTCATTTTTACCACAGAAATGTGAATCTACAAGACCATAGCACACGGAAGGACAGGAGAATTGCTAAAGTTTTACCATCTGAAGGGCTGAGATTTCAAATCCAGCTGCAGATATGGAGTTCAGGATCTTTCCAGTCAGACCTGCGAACACATCAAAGCTGTTCTTATCTACAGGCTTTCATGAGCTTAACACAGACTGCGTAGCAAGGTGTTTATTGCTACAATAAACTCTTCAATGTGATCCTTAGCAAATAATTTCTTCCGCAGCCTTTACGGTTAATTCAAGTAAAACAGTTTAGATCCTGCAACATTGTTGTTCATTTTATTAAATGACTAGGGTTAATATCACTGAATGTGCTGTGAAGCCATTATACTGCTCCACTTCAAACATAAAAATTGTATCTTATGGTGTAGTGACCTTAGATTGTACTGTCTCCTTTGGACCTAGTACAGGGAGATTGTCTTACTGATGTCCTGTCAATAAGTAGAGGAGACCAGATATTCAACGCTTTAGAGAGCGAGATACAGAGCTGTACCTCCTGTCACTGCAGTGCATTATTGTAAAAATGGTACGACCACAATGACAAAGGTGCAACAGTGAGAGTGAAGGTCAGACTGCTGCAGACACACGTAAGTGAAAGAGGGCGCCAGTCTCATTATCTCAGTCTGACATCCTGATAAAAAAGCAGCCAGAGTATTCGCCAGGCAGGATACCAGGTGTCTACATTTTCCATTAATTGTAAATACTGTTGTGTGTAATCATGACTTTCAGTTTGGATCAGGTGCTACAGCGAGCGCTGATGAATTTCTCTCTAATTTGGGTAATCGTTCGGTCACAGTCCACTCATTTGTGTATTAGGTAAAGCAACCACCTCCCGAGTCTTCTGTGCTCTCCCCTGGCAGCAGCCAGCAGCCTGCCTAGGAAAGACACACAATCTGCACAGCTTACAAAAGCAGCTGGTGCTGTTGCTAGGAGATCCTTTTCTGGGTGCCTGGCAACAGAGGCTTCTCTATTCCAGTCATGTCTGAGTGCATTTTCAGGCACAACTTCCCTTACACCACTGTGATTGGCTGTGCCCTGCACACATAGCTGTAGCGTATTTTGGCCTTCTAATGGATCTTCAAGGGAAATCAAAGCAAGTTTTTTGATATTATTTGTTTTTGAACAGACCCAGTTTGGGTTCAGCTGGCCAAACCCCTCAGACTGGGTTACTATTTTTTGGCTCAGACCACAAGTATGACCTCACGTCTGAAGGTAAACATTGTGTTGTCACATTGGAACAGTGACGGTACTATAATTTGAGCAGTTTAGGACCTTTTGAACAATGCAACTCCAAACCTTTGTAAGCAGGCCAAAATACAAAGCCAGAATTATTCTTATGAACTAGGTTTTGGCTTTTTTGCTACAATAGCTTTAGATTTTCTACAAGACTATTGTGTAAAATGGACTAAAAATGAACCGAGTTTGGCCGACGGACGCCAGATGAGTCAACAGATTGTTAAGAGCGATGGCGATACCTGCTGCCGCACAAAACGCCTGCAACTTGTGGCCAACTGTTCTACCGAGGTATTGAAGCTTCTCACCTCAAATTTACTCCGCAATTGATATTGTTGGGAAGGAAATAAGCTACCATCTCTTTACTACTTGAATATCAGGATACACATGGCAGTCCAGTAGGTGTGGTAAAGAAGGTGTCATAGTCATCAGTTATACTATAGAGAGCAAACCCTGCTTGAAATGATGTCTGTACTAAGCAAATACCTATGATGCAGCCAGACCGCTATGAGCACAGAGAAAATTGTGGACTGCCTTTGAAAGATTACATGAACTCCTACTTAGATACAGGCCTGTAGTAGAAATGTTTAAATGACATTGACAATGTCAAGGAGAGAGCATGTGTAATAAATAAATAAAGTCAACAATAAAGTGCTGAACGGTTGTGGCTGTTTGCTTTGAACTAACAAGCAAGCCAGTTACAGCTCTTGTTTTTAATGAACGTTAGCAAAACTAAGAGAAACAAAAGTAGAAGAGACATGAGAGAGATTTTGTCATACTTGATAAACTGACACAGCCTAAATCACAACACTACTATATATATATATGTATATATGTACAAATGTATACTCTATGTATGTTTTGGAGGAATTACATTTCACAGCAGATTGGGAATTCAACAGCTCCTGGATTATGCCCTGCAGTTAAACATAGCATGCCCATGCTTAGGTAGGTGTTTTTAAAGGAACACGCCGACTTATTGGGAATTTAGCTTATTCACCGTAACCCCCAGAGTTAGACAAGTCGATACATACCCTTCTCATCTCCGTGCGTGCTGTAATGCTGTCTGACGGCTCCAGCGGCATCAGGCCAGCACAGGACATGCAGGTGAATGGTTCCAGTAATCCTACTGCTCCAAATAAGTGACAAAATAACACCAACATGTTCCTATTTACTTGTTGTGATTTATAGAGTCACAGCGTGTACAAAAAACAACGTAACATGAGACACAGCCATCTTCTAACTGTAAACAAACCGGGAACTATATTCTCAGGCGGAAGAATATAGTACTTGGGCGGAGTGATATGCTCGCAGCAAGCCTGTCTGAGAATATAGTTCCTGGTTTGTTTACTGTTAACTAGAAGATGGCTGTGTCTCATGTTACGTTGTTTTTTGTACAAGCTGTGACTCTACAAATCACAACATGTAAATAGGAACATGTTGGCATTATTTTGTCACTTTTGTCACAATTGGGAGCAGTAGGCTAGTTGGAACCAGTTACCTGCAGGATCTGTGCTGGGCTAAGCTAATGCTGGAACCGTCAGACAGCGTTACAGCACGCACGGAGATGAGAAGGGTATGTATCGAATTGTCTAACTCTGGGGGTTACGGTGAATAAGCTAAATTCCCAATAAGTCGGCGTGTTCCTTTAACAGGTCCTCTCTCACGGCAGATATTTCAACTTGTCATAGCAGGAATAGCACAGGTGTAGCTGCAGTAATAACATTTATAATGACGTCATTCCATTTAGGTGTGGCAGTATGTCATGCAAACTAGCAGCATGCACAGTACCAGGATCCTGGCACACTTACATATCATACAGGCACAATTAATGTTATTTTAATGGCTCCTTTCATGAAAAAGATCTATACACTGGTTATAAAACAACATTAAACCCATGAATGCTATTCATGGTAGCATCTTTTAATTTATGTTACTTCCTTTCCAATGTTCTTTGAATAAACATTGCAAGCAAGTATGTGTATCTCCCACACAAAATGTCATCTCAGCTCGCAATGTTCCCATGGTTATCTCAGCAGATTTTTTGTTTTGAGGATTCCGTGATGTTTTCGTCTTGTTGAGTGTTTTTGAACAAGACTCAGGGCCCTATTTTAACGATCTAAGCGCACGGCGTGAAGCAACTGCGCAGGCATGTAGGAATCCACTTAATCCAAAAAGGGTCCGGGCACCTGGTTCAAAAGGGTTGTACTTAGTGACTTCATTAATCATAGGTGTGTTTTGGGCGTAACATGCAATAAACCAATCAGGCACGTTTGGACCTTGGCGCATTGCTATTATGATGGAGGATTTGCTGAGCAGGAAGGAGAGATTTTTTTAGGAGAAGAAAGTGAAAGTGAAAGCACGCGAGCAGATCAAGTCATAATACTATTTCACATTGTAATTTTTTTGTTTACCATGATCACCATCTTTGTTGTCATTAGTTGAATGCCATTACTTTTGAAGGCATTTGTTCATAAAC